>NW_027632915.1:0-173325 GCF_902686455.1 Sciurus vulgaris | reverse complement strand
TGAGACAGAGTCTCACTAAGTTGCTTAGAAACTTGCTAAGTGCTAAACTGCTGAGACTGGCCTGGAACTTGTGATTCTCCTGCCTCAGCCTCTGGAATTGCTGGGATTACAGGCGTGTGCCTCCAGAACAATTTAACTCCCTGAAAATGAGTCATGTTTCCAAAGACATCAGGAATAATGTGAAAACACAGAAAATCATAATATCTGGAATGTCTGATACTCGGCTATTTTTGATATCCCTTATGGTCACACAGGTGTCTTCAATAAATCCTCTGAACTTTGAAGTCAATTGGCTCTTGTGGTAAGGAGAATAGATTCAGTTACCTTCGAAGATGCTAAAGCAGATACTACAAAGGTACGCTGCCCTTGTGGTAGTTACAGGAATGGAATCTGATTGCTTGCATGATTTCTAAGAAGTTTTATTGAATTGTTTAAGGCATGTTTTATATAAAACTAGCTAATCTACATATGAGTACAATTAACATACTGTCTTAAAAGGAGTAATATATGAATGAGGGAGAATTTGTGGGATTTTTTTTTTCTTCTCCTAACAGTTTGGGGCAATACTCTGTGTGTGTGTGTGTGTGTGTGTCTCTTGAAAAGAAATTTTGCTTAACTCAGCAGTTCAAAGAATCTGGTTTTTATACTTTTAAATATTTTACTTGACATCACTTTTAAATTCAACATTTTGCATACTTTGAATAATTATATGCTATTTAATAAGCTTGCATTTCATAATACGAAGCAGCAAGGTAAATGGAAAAAATGCATTGCAACTTAAAAACAATAAAATCAGGCCAAATTAAAAATACTGTTGACAACATTTACCTCAGCAGTTGGAAGGATTATACTGTTTTAAATCAATCAAAATACCCATTTCTCCTTAGTGAGCCAAAGCCAGAGTTTAAGGTGTCCCATTTGAACATTTCCATTAGTGAACCATTTCCATAATAATGGTGCATAACAATCAGAAAATATCAGTGGTATACCAAAATGAGCCTTCCTTTGCTTAAAAATTTGTGCATCTGGGTCGGCTTCAGGTGTTTGTCCTCTGATTGACCCGACTGGCTCTGTTCCATGCATCCCTTGATCTGCAATCTGTTAATGTGGCATGTGAACTGAAAGAGACCTTGTGAACTGAAAGAGACCATGACAAGTACACATGATACTCCTCCTTGCTTCATATCTGTTGATCTCTTCATTGATGTTTCAAACAAGTCACATGATCAGGCCTCAAGTCAAAGGCTAAGATATTTTCTACCTCCCCCAACAATGATGCCACAGCAGAGGTATGTGAACAACTGTGGTCAATAAATCAATGTACCACATACAGTTTATCTTCCTCTTTATAGCTACAAAATTATAAAAAGTCACTTAGAAAGATACCATACATATCAGAAATTGATTGAACTGAATTGTTTTAGGTAACCTGAATGGATACTTTCAGTTTTATGTTAAATAACAAGTCAAAGAGTGTATCATTTCCCTGGAGCAGAATATTTATTAAACTAGGAGGTGATAGTAAAATACTTCCTAAACCAAACTTCAAGGTATTTCACTCTGCAAAGCATTTCATCATGTTCTCAGAGGCATTTTGAAGTTATCTTAAAGTATTCCCAGTTATATGCCATTGATTTATTTTTTCTCATAAATATCTTTATAGTATTAACATATCTTAGCCTCAGCATTATGATTTTTCTGCTTTGAAGAGTGATAATCTTTAGGCTATTCAAGATACTGAATTCATAACTGATATATGTAACCTGGCATTAACAGGGTGGTCAAGAACAATTTTATTCTCTCATTTTCATTGCATACCTGTGTGAATACCTTTTTTTTTTTTTTTTTAAATAAGACCAGCATATGTTAGCAGGAAAGAGCGAGCTCCCATATCACTGCCTGTTTTGTATATGGCACTGTGATGGTTTGAAAAAGTATCCCCAAAGGGCCACGTTAAAGGATTAGTTCCCAGGGTGATACTTCTTGAAGGTGGGGGAATCCTTAGAAAGTGGGGCCTAGTGGGAAGATCTTAGGGTATTGGTCATGTGCTCTCAAAAGGGATTATGGGGCCCTTATACCTTCCTTTTCTCATTTTGCTTTCTGGTGTATGAATTGAGAAATTTGCTCCACAACATACTTTTGCCGTGGAAATGCTGCCTTATCAAAGTACCAAAGCAAAGCAGCTGCTATATCTTGGCCTGGAATTCCAAAACGGTGAGAAAAAATAAACTTTCTCTATTTATAAGTAAATTGCTTCAGATATTTTGTTGTATCAATGAAAAGCTGACTAATAGAGCTACCTTCAAAATTCTTAAGCTTAGGGGCACAATATAATTGCATTCACTTTTTTTCACAATTTTATTCAACACTGAATAAAATTAGTTAATTATAGGAGGCAAGACCAAAATTTCTGTGATAAATGGAAGATAATAATTAGCATTAAGAAACAAACTTTTTGAGTACCCATATTCTTCATTGCTGTGCTCACAGCTGTGACTCTGTCAACACCAATCACAATATATTTTATCTTTTTCTATTTTACATTTTCCTGCTCAAAATAATCATTAAAGTTATAAAATGTGTCTTCTATGTGCCACAAGATTTCAGTAGCAACAAGAAAAAGTACATATTTTCCCCATAAACTCCTACTGTCTTTGTAAAGAGATGGTTCAGGCTGTCCATAACTGGCTTTACCCAACTCTAAAGTGGCATAATTTCTGGCATGCATGTGGAATGGCATTTGCTTTTGTTGTTGTTGTTTTTTCAATTTATTTTTATTGTAAACAAATGGGATACATGTAGTTTCTGTTTGTACATGGAGTAACAGCATACCATTTGCATATTCATAAATTTACATAAAGTAATGATGTTTGGTTCATTTCATTATTTTTCCTTCCCCCTCTACCCCTCCCACCTCTCTTTTCCCTCTATACAGTCCCTCCTTACTCCATTCTGGTCCCACTCCCACCCCCCATTAAGAGTCATCATCCGCTTATCAGTGAGATCATTCCTCTTTTGAATTTTTGAGATTGGCTTAACTTACTTAACATGATATTCTCCAATTTCATCCATTTGCCTGCAAATGTCATAATTTTATTATTCTTTATAGCTGAGTAATATTCCACTGCATATATATACCACAGTTTCTTTATCCATTCATCAATTCAAGGGCATCTAGGTTGGTTCCATAGTCTGGCTGTTGTGAATTGAGCCACTATGAACATTGATGTGGCTGTATCTGTGTAGTGTGCTGATTTTAAGTCCTATGGGTAGAGGCCGAGGAGTGGGATAGCTGGGTCAAATGGTAGGTCCATTCCAAGTTTTCTAAGGAATCTCCACACTGCTTTCCAGAGTGGCTGCACTAATTTGCAGTCCCACCAGCAATGTATGAGTGTACCTTTTTCCCCACATCCTCGCCAACACCTATTGTTGCTTGTGTTCTTGATAATCACCATTCTAATTGGGTTGAGATGGAATCTTAGTGTAGTTTTGATTTGCATTGCTCTTATTACTAAAGATGGTGAACATTTTTTCATATATCTGTTGATTGCTTGTACATCTTCTGTGAAGTGTCTGTTCATTTCCTTAGCCCATTTGTTGACTGGGTTATTTGTATTCTTGGTGTAGAGTTTTTTGAGTAATTTATATATTCTGGAAATTAATGCTCTATCTGAAGTATGAGTGGCAAAGATATTCTCCCACTCTGTAGGCTCTCTCTTCGCATTGCTGATAGTTTCCTTTGCTGAGAGAAAGCTATTTAGTTTGATTCTATACCAGTTATTGATTCTTGCTTTTATTTCTTGTGCTATGGGAGTCCTGTTAAGGAAGTCTGATCCTAAGCCAACAAGTTGAAGATTTGGACCTACTTTTTCTTCTATAAGATGCAGGGTCTCTGGTCTGATTTCAACATCCTTGATATATTGTGAGTTGATTTTTGTGCAGGGTGAGAGATAGGGGTTTAGTTTCATTCTGTTGCATATGGATTTCCAGTTTTTCCAGCACCATTTGTTGAGGAGGCTATCTTTTCTCCATTGCATATTTCTGGCACCTTTGTCTAGTATTAGAAAATTGTATTTATTTGGGTTTGTGTCCGTGTCCTCTATTCTATACCATTGATCTACCTGTCTATTTTGGTGCCAATACCATGCCGTTTTTGTTACTATTGCTTTGTAGTATAGTTGAAGTTCTGGTATTGCGATACCCCGTTTCATTTTTCCTGCTAAGGATTGCTTTAGCTATTCTGGGTTTCTTATTCTTCCAGATGAATTTCATGATTGCTTGCTCTATTTCTGTGAGGTACGTCATTGGGATTTTAATTGGAATTGCATTGAATCTGTATAGCACTTTAGGTAGTATGACCATTTTGACAATATTAATTCTGCCTATCCAAGAACATGGGAGATCTTTCCATCTTCTAAGGTCTTCCTTAATTTCTTTTCAGTGTTTTGTAGTTTTCATTGTAGAGATCTTTTACCTCTTTGGTTAGATTGATACCCAAGTATTTTATTTTTTTTGAGGCTATTGCAAATGGAGTTGTTTTCCTCATTTCGCTTTCAGCTGTTTCATCGCTTGCTTATAAAAATGCTGTAGATTTACATGTGTTGATTTTATAGCCTGCTATTTTGCTGAATTCATTGATGAGGTCTAGAAGTTTTCTGGAGGAGGTGTTTGGATCCTCTAAATATAGAATCATGTCATCTGCGAATAGTGACAGTTAAGTTCCTCTTTTCCTATTCGTATCCCTTTAATTTCTTTAGTCTGCCTAATTGCTCTGGCTAGAGTTTCAAGGACAATGTTGAATAGAAGGGGTGAAAGAGGACATCCCTGTCTTGTTCCTGTTTTTAAAGGGAATGGTTTCAGTTTTTCTCCATTAAGAATGATGTTGGCCATGGGCTTAGCATAAATAGCCTTTACGATGTTCAGGTATGTTCCTACTATCCCTATGTTTTCTAGTGTTTTCAGCATGAAGGGGTGTTGTATATTGTCAAATGCTTTTTCTGCTTCATTGAAATAACCATATGATTCTTATCCTTAAGTCTATTGACATGATGGATTACGTTTATTGATTTACGGATGTTAAACCATCCTTGCATTCCAGGAATGAACCCCACTTGATCGTGGTGCACAATTTTCTTAATATGTTTTTGGATACGGTTTGCCCATATTTTGTTATGGATCTTAGCATCTATATTCATCAAGGATATTGGACTAAAATTTTCTTTCCTTGATGTGTCTTTTCCTGGTTTGGGTATGAGGGTGATATTAGCTTCATAGAATGAGTTCAGTAGGGTACCCTCCTTTTCTATTTCCTGGAATACTTTGAGAAGTATTGGAATGAGTTGTTCTTTGAAGGTCTTGTAGAACTCGGCTGAGAATCCGTCTGGTCCTGGGCTTTTCTTGGATGGTAGATTTTTAATCGCTTCTTCTATTTCATTGCTTGATATTGATCTGTTTAAATTGTGTATGTCCTCCTGGTTCAGTTTGGGAGGAGCATATGTCTCTAGACATTTGTCAATGTCTTCGGTACTTTTTATTTTGTTGGAATACAGATTTTCAAAGTAGCTTCTCATTATGTTCTGTATCTCAGTAGTGTCTGTTGTGATATTTCCTTTTGCATCATGTATTTTAGTAATTTGAGTCTTGTCTCTCCTTCTCTTTGTTAGTGTGGCTAAGGGTTTATCTATTTTGTTTACTTTCTCAAAGAACCAACTTTTTCTTATATCAATTTTTTGAATAGTTTCTTTTGTTTCAATTTCTTTGATTTCAGCTCTGATTTTAATTATTTCCTGTCTTCTACTACTTTTGCTGTTATTTTGTTCTTCTTTTTCTAGGGCTTTGAGCTGCAATATTAGGTCATTTAATTGTTGACTTTTCATTCTTTTCTGGAATGCGTTCCATACAATGAATTTTCCTCTTAGTACCGCTTTCATAGTGTCCCAGAGATTTTCATATGTTGTATCATCATTCTTATTGACCTCTAAGAATTTTTTTAATCGCCTCCCTGATGTTTTTTGTTATCCATGTTTCATTCAATAGCATATTATTTAGTCTCCAAGTGTTGGAATAACTTCCTGTTTTTACTTTGTCATTGATTTCTACTCTCAGTCCATTATGATCTGATAGAACACAAGGCAGTATCTCTATTTTTTGCATTTCCTAAGGGCTGCTTTGTGGCATAACATATGGTCTATTTTCGAGAAGGTTCCATGTGCTGCTGAGAAGAAAGTGTATCGGCTGGTTGATGGATGGAATATTCCATATATGTCTATTAAGTCTAGGTAATTGATTGTGTTATTGAGTTCTATGGTTACTTTGGTTGGATTCTGTTTGGAAGATCTATCTAGTGGTGATGGTGGTGCGTTAAAGACACCCAGAATTATTGTTGTGGTCTATATGATTCTTGAAATTGAGAAGGATTTGTTTGATGTACAGGGATGCACCATTGTTTGGGGCATAAATATTTAGTATCGTTATGTCTTCCTGATTTATGGTTCCCATAAGCAGTATGAAATGTCCTTCTTTATCCGTTCTGACTAAATTTAGATTGAAGTCCACTTTATCTGATATAAGGATGGAAACCCCCACGTTTTTACTGGGTCCATGTGCGTGGCAGATTTTTTCCCATCCTTTCACCTTTAGTCTGTGGATGTCTTTTTCTATGAGTCTCTTGCAGGCAGCATATTGTTGGGTCTTTCTTTTCAATGCATTCTGCCAGTCTATGTCTTTTGATTGATGAGTTTAGGCCATTAATGTTCAGGGTTATTATTGAGATATGATTTGTATTCCCAGTCATTTGGCTTATTTTTGGTTTTTAAGTTGGCTTGGTTTGTCCTTTGAGTGGTTTTTCTCTAAGGTAGTTCTTCCCTTTGCTGACCTCCATTGTTGTTTTTCATTTCCTCCTCATGGAATATTTTGTTGAGAACATTCTGTAGTGCAGGCTTTCTATTTGTTAATTCTTTTAACTTTTGTTTATCATGGAAGGATTTTATTTCATCTTCAAATCTGAAGGTTAGTTTTGCTGGGTATAGGATTCTTGGTTGGCAACCATGTTCTTTCAGAGCTTGACATATGTTGGTCCAGGCCCTTCTAGCTTTTAGCGTCTGGTTTGAGAAGTCTACTGCTATCCGTATTGGTCTCCCCCTATATGTAATCTGATGCTTTTCTCCTGCGGCCTTCAAAATCCTATCTTTATTTTGAATGTTAGGCATTTTCATTATAATGTGCCTTGGTGTGGATCTGTTGTGATTCTGAGCATTTCGTGTTCTGTAAGCCTCTTGTATCTGATTTTCCATTTCATTCTTCAGGTTTTGGAAATTTTCTGATATTATTTCATGGAATAGGTTGTTGATGTCTTTGGTTTGTATCTCTGTGCCTTCCTCAATCCCAATAATTCTTAAATTTGGTCTTTTCATGATATCCCATATTTCTTGGAGATTCTGTTCATGATTTCTTACCATCTTCTCTGTTTGGGCAACTTTATTTTCAAGATTATATATTTTGTCTTCATTGTCTGAGGTTCTGTCTTCTAAGTGGTCTAGTCTGTTTGTGATGCTTTCCATTGAGTTTTTTCTTTGGTTTATTGTCTCCTTCATTTCAAGGATTTCCGTTTTTTTTTTTTTGTTTGTTTTTTTTTTTGGAGAATCTCTATCTCTTTGTTGAAATGATCTTTTGCTTCCTGCAGGTGCTCTTTCAGCTTATTGGTATTATCATTCGTTGCCTGCATTTGCTCTCTTATCTCATCCTTTGCTTGGCGAATCATCTTAATCATGTATAATCTGAAGTCCTTTTCTGACATTTCTTCCAACATACTGTCATTGGATTCTATTACTATAGAATCTAGATTTGTTTGGATCATTTTCTTCCCTTGTTTTTTCATGTTGTTCATGTATCTTCCCCTCTAGCACTGCAGATCTGGGGTATTGCAGATTTCCCCCTATAGGCTTATAGTGGCCCTATAGGTTTCCAAAACCCCTTCTTTAAGGGGAGATCAATATTAGCAGTGCCCAAACCAGACACTATGCAATCCTAGACCAAATAGCCCCTATGGGGACAATAACATCATGTAAATAAGGGAGAAAGCGACTCTGAGGGAACAGGTAAACAGAAGGAAAAGAAAGCAAGAAACGTAAAGAAATAAAAACTTAAATATTTTTCTTAAAGGAGAAAAAAGAAAATCTATTGTATAATAGTCATATTGTAATGAAACCTCCCAGTGTTCAGTAGCCTGATGTATGAGCATACCTGAGAATGAGCTTCAAGCCTCCAGCAGGCGTCGCAGGATGGGATTTGCCCCACCCGAAGATCGGAGCTATGGCTTCCAGGATTATCCAAGATGGCTTCTCTGGCTTCCAAATGTGTTGGCAAATGGGGAGCTGCAGCTCAGGGGTGGACGTGGTCAGCTGGAGGTCCTGGAGACAGGATGCAGTTGGTCCCGCAGGTGTCCTGGAGTTCCGCTGTGTTTGGTGTGGTTGTGGGGTCCTGGAGGCTAGGTGCAATCAGTTGGTCTGGGGTCCTGGTGATAGAGCGCAGTCAGTTGGTCTGGGGTCCTGGTGGCAGGGAGCAGTCAGTTGATGTGAGGGCCCCAGAGGCAGGGAGTGATTGGTCGGGCTGAGTGATCCTGGAGACGGGACTCGGTCAGTCTGGCCAGGGGTCCTACAGGGCCTGGCTGTTGTCTCAAAATGGCGGCAGCCATGTGTAATCAAACCTGCGGGTACTGTGACAGTGAACTTCCAGGCAACAGCAGGCAGCTGGTTCTCCCCTGGCAGTCTGCGGTCAATCTGCTGGCAGCGAGAAACAGATATCCTCTGCTTGAATCCGGTGGTGCGGAGTGACAAGGAACGCAGCCTCCCTCTAGACTGCCATCTTGGATCTCCCGTATTTCAATTTGAGGCCAGGTATTATGATGCTTCCTACATTGCTCTTCTTGCTCAGGACTATTCTGGGTCTTTTACTCTAACGAATTAATTTTAGGAATATTTTTTCTAGTTAGTTCTGTGAAGAAGGCCATTTATATTTGATGGGATTGCATTGAATTTGTATATTGCTTTTGGTAGTATGGCCTTTTTGACAATATTAATTCTGCTTATCCAAGATAATTGGAAGTCTTTCCATAGTCTAAAGTCTTCTTCAATGTTCTGTAATTTTTATGGCAGATATTTCACCCCATTAGCTAGATTAATTCCCAAGTATTGAATTAATAATTTATTTTTGAGGTTATTGTGAGTGGAATAGTCTTCCAGATTTCTTTCTCCATAGAATCACTGTTGGAATATAGGAAACTATTTTTCTTGAATTTTGACCTTGTATCCTGCTACTTTGTTGAATTAGTTTATCATCTCTTAGAAGTCTTCTGGTGAAGTTTTTGGATATTCTAGATACAGGATCATGTCATTAGAAAACATAATTAATTTGATTTCTTCTTTTCCTGTTTGTATTCCTTTATTTCCTTCTCTTGTTTGATTGCTCTAGTTAGAGTTTCCAGCACTATATTGAACAGAAGTGATGAGAGTGATGATCTGTCCTGATCCTGATTTTAAAGGAAAAACTTTCTTTTTCCCATTCAGCATGATGTGGGTTTTGGGTTTGTCATACATAGACTTTATAATGTTGAGGTAAATTCTTTCTATTCCTAGTTTTTCCAGATGAATAGGTACTGGATTTTATCAAAAGCCTTTCCTGCATTGGGGTGATTATATGATTTTTCTCCTTAATTCTACTTACGTTATGAATTACATTTATTGACTTGCATATGTTGAACCAACCTGAATCCCTGGGATGAAACCCATTTGGTCATAGTGTATTATCTTCTTGATGCATTTATCTTCTTGATGCATTTTTGAATGCAGTTTGCTAATGCTTTCTTAAGAACTTTAATATCTATGTTCATCAGGGATAGTTGTCTATAGTTTCCTTGATGAGTCTTTGGTTTTGGTATTAGGGTTATACTGGCTTCATAGAAAGCATCTTGGAGGGTTTCAATTTCAGGGAATAATATGAGAAAGACTTGTGTTAGTACTTCTTTAAAGATCTGTTAGAACTCAGCTGAGAATCCATCTGACCCTGGGTTTTTCTTTTTTCTTTTCTTTTTTTTTTTTTTGTATTTTAATTGCTGTTTCAATTTTATTACTTGATATTGGTCTGTGTAGGTTTTCTATATCTTCCTGATTCAATTTGGGCAGGTCATATGTGTATAGCAATTTGTCATTTATTTTTAGATTTTGTGATTTATTGAACTATAAATTTTCAAAAGTTTCTAATGATCCCCTGAATTTCAGAAGTTTCTATGGTGGTATCTTTTATCTTTTTTTTCATCTTTAATTTTGCTTATTGGCTTTTTCTTTTTCTTTTGGTTTGCTTGGCTATTTATCTTTTCGAAGAACATATTCTTTGTTGCATTGATCCTATGTATCGCTCACTCACAATTTCATTAATTCTGGCTCTGATCTTAATTATTTCTTGAGATGGAACATACAATTATTTATTTGGGAACTATTTTTTAATGTAGGCATTCAACGCTGAGTTTTCCTCTTAGAACTGATTTCCTACTATCCCAGAGATTTTGATATGTTGCATCTCTATTTGTTTCTAAGAATTTCTTGATTTCTTCTGTGATTCATTCTTCATTTAAAAGAGCACTGGTCAATCTCCATGTGTTTTTGTGATTTTTATTATTTTATTGCTGTTGATTTTCAGTTTCATTCCATTATGATCTGATAGGATGCATGGGATTATATAAAGAACTTTTTTTTTGTATTTACTAAGATTTACATTGTGACCTTGAATATGGTCGATAGTGGAAAATGTTCCATGAGCTGCTGAGAAGATGATAAATTCTGCTGTTTTGGGGTAAAATATTCTGTAGATGTCCACTAGATTCATTTAATTTATATTATTATATTATTATTTAGGTCAGAAACATCTTTATCGATGTTTGGACAACCTGTGTTTTGCCAACTTTTGACTTAGAGTGTATTTTATCTTATGTAAGTAGAGCTACCACTGCTCTCTTTTGGCTACCATTTCAATGGAGTAACTTATTGAAACATTTATAAATAATGTGTTACTTAAACATTTGGGTATATATGTTCTTAAATCTAAGTGGAATGTCTTACAGATATTATATAGTCTGCTGTTTGTTTCTTTATCCATTCAGATTCTCTATATATTTTAACTGATGAGTTTAATCCATTTATATTTAAAATAAGCATTGATATGTAAGGACTTACTATTTCTATCTTGTTGCTTTATCTGTTTTGTAGTTATTTTGTTCCTTTTCATCCTCTCTTGAGGTTTTCCTTTCCGTTTTGATGATTTTGTAGTCACATACTTTGACTTTCTTTGTCTATATAGTTTTGTTTCTGTTACAGGTTATTTTTCTTTTTAAAAACTTATGATAGCCTACTTACAATAGGCTAAGAGAGCCTTTCAACTTAACAAGTGTATCTTATCCTCTTGAAAACTTTACTTGAAGTTAGCTTAAAAAAACTTAACAATCCCTGGACTTCATCCTGTCATCCAGAAGAATAGTCCTTTTTATTTTTCTAAGAAAATGGGAGATCTGATGGCTTAGTGCTATAAATAACACAAAGGGCTAAGCAGCTTTACCAACCTCTTAATTCTCTTTATAGCTTTAAGTTTTAATAAATTAGATATTAAACAAGTGCCAGGTGAGAAATTACCAGAAAGATGGAAATCCAGCTAGGTGTGGTGGCCCAAGCCTATAATCCCAGTAACTCAGGAGAAAGACAGCAAGTTTAAGGCTAGGCTCTGCAACTTAGACCATGTTTCAAAAACAAACAAACTAGTATGTAGCTGAGTGGTAAAGTGCCCCTGAGTTCTATCCCTAGTATCAATGGGAGTAGGGGGGAGAAGGAATTCTCCAGTTAAATTAAGTAAAAAAAAAAAATACACAGAAATAAAAGTGTGCAGGTTGTGGGTTTTGGGAAGTAGGGGGTTTAAAACTTGCCTACTTGTTCTTTATGGGAAACTCAGAGAAAGCAATAAAAGCTCTGATTAGAGCATTATTTTAAGATGTTCATAAAATGAAAGCAAGGGCTGGGCATGTAGGGTGCTTGCTTAGCATCTGCAAGGCCCTAGATTCAATTCCTAGTCACACACAACACATACACACACACACACACACACACACACACACACACACACACACACGCAGAGGGCAAATATATTTCTTTATTTTTATTTTACCGCTGAACCTATTGGAACTAGCTTATCATTGATCTTTACGTTTGAATTTTATTGGTGCATTGTAGTTGTACATATCGATAGGATTTGTTGTTACTTAGTCAAATATGCACACAATGTAATTTGGCCAATATCAGTTCCCAGCACTTCCCCCTTCCTCTCTACCACCTGCCCATTGGTCCTTTTCCTCTACTGATATCTCTTGGATTTTTTGGAGTCCCACACCCCCTATTTGTTTTCATTTTTCCTCTACAGTTTCTGCATATGAGAGAAAACATACAACTCTTAACCTTATGAATTTGACTTATTTCGCTTAACTTGATGGTCTCCAGTTCCACTATTTTCCTGCAAATGCCATGATTTAATTGTTCTTTATAGATGAATAAAACTTTGTCGTACATATATTCTACATATACTACATTTTTGTTATCCATTCATCCAATAATGAACGCTTAGACTGGTTCCATAGTTTGGCTATTTTGAATTGTGCCTCTGTAAACATGGGTATTCATGTATCACTATAGTAAGATAAATTTAATTCTTCAGGATAAATACTGAGAAGTGGTATAGCTGGGTCATATGGTAGGTCCATGCCTAGACTTTTGAGGCGTTGCCATACTGATTTCCATAGTGGTTGTACTAACTTTCAGTCCCACCAAGAATGTATAAATGTTCCTTTTTCTCCACATCCTCTCCAGCATTTATTACTATTTGTATTCTTGATGATTTCCATTCTGACTGGTGTGAGATGAAATCTCAGTGTAGCTTTGATTTGCATTTCCATAATTGCTAATTGTGATTTTTTTCCATGCATCTGCTGGCCTTTTGCATTTCTTCTTTTGAGAAGTGTTTGTTTAATTCATGCACCCATTTATTAAAAGTTGTTTGCTTTTCAGTGTTTAGTTTTGGTATAAAGTTTTCTGAGCTCTTTATATATTTTAGGTATTGTCTGACAGAAGAATAACTAGCAAGGATTATATCCCATTCTGTAAGCAAGGATTATATCCCATCCTGATTGTTTCCTTTGCTGTACAGAAGCTTTTTAATGTGATGCCATCCCACTTAACTCTTGGTATTATTTTCTGAGCTTTAGGGGTCCTATTGAGAAAGTTGTTGCCTGTGACTGAAAGCTGGAGGGTTGACTATATGTTTTCTTATAGGAGTTGTTTAATTTCTGGTCTAATTCTGAGGTTTTTGATCCATTTTGAGTTGATTTTGTGCAGGGTGAGAGATAAGAATTTACTTTCATTCTTCTGCATATGGATAACACTTGTCCTAGCATTGTTTGTTAAGAAGGTTATATTTTCTCCATTGCATGTTTTTGTCAAGAATCAGATGACTGTATCTTTGTGGGTTTCTCTGTTTCTTCTATTGTACGACTGGTCCATGTGTCTGTTTTTATGATAGTACCATGCAGTTTTTGCTAATATTAGCTCTGTAGTATAATTTGAAGTCAGGTATTGTGGTGCCTCCAGGATTTTTTTTTTTTTTTTTTTTTTTTTTTTTTTTTTGACCTAAAATTGCTTTGGCTATTCTGAGGCTTTTATTCTTCCAAATGAATTTTAGGAACATTCTTTTCTAGTTCTGTGAAGAATGTCATTGAATGGGATTGAATTAAATCTGTATATGGAAAAGCAAATATATTTTAAGGAAAAATTTAACAAAAGCCTTCAATGAATGTATATACTTGCTAAAACTGTTATAAAACGACCTCTATTCCAGGTTTTTGATTCTGTAAAAATGCCTAGAGAATCCTCTGTTGGAGACAGTTGATAGAATTGTCATTCATATTATGGAGTAATTGCATTTGGACTCATCAGGTTTATTTCTTAAGGTGGAAAAATCTTGCTTTAAATGAACATTAATGCTTAAAGGTAATGAGGGTTTCTGAACCCAAACTGATAGGCAAAGATAAAGAAATGAAGATAAGCTTTAGAAGATGAGTTTGAGAGCTGACTTGATGCTATTCTTCAAGCATAGCACATTAGGAAGTGGGTTTGGTCAATGTTTCATCAAACATTTATTGAGTGCTCATTCTTTGCAAGTACTTTGTAAGATCCTGTAGGTAACAACAAAAAAGGATCTCACCAAATATGTAGTATCAAATGCAATTTTAAAAATCATTATCCACTCTGTATAAAACTGTATAAATATATGAATATGTATGGTTTTTCCAGGGTTTTATTTTTAGGAATAGACTTGTCACTGTTTTGGTTCAAACTTTTGATACAAATAAGGAAAATACCAATATTTAAATAGACAAGTGACAATCCAGAACTAACAGCACACTTTTAGTCTCTTTTGCAGTTATATATGCTTATTTTTCTAAGTCCTGATAATGAGGTGTGATTTCAACTAGAATCATGAGAATATTATTAATGTTTTTAAAGGGAGGAAATATGTCCTATTCTCCCCTGAGGGCTAAGTATGGAGTTGGACTAAGTACCACAAGGTGGAAGATAAGGTCAAATAGAAAAAAAAAATGTTTTCCTCATCTAAGAAATTCATATAGCTATAAATGTTTCCATTTGTGTAAAGCTATTAATAAAATTTTACAATGCTTTTGATATCAGTGACACATTAGAATTGGCCATTGCAGAATCTATAAAACCACTCTTGGTGAGTCTGCTGCAACATCTTTCAGTCACCTTAATTAGTCTCATACTACTGAAGCCACAATTATAGGTGACTGTGTCAAATTCAGAACCTGGAGGCCAATCTGAGTCTTGGAAGTTGAAGATTGCCCCTGGAGAGTGGAATGTCAATGTCTCCAGAGCCTTTTGGTCACCAAGTTTACCTGCCTATACTACCCCACCCAAAAGCCAACAGACCAGGGATTACTAATCAATACCCTCTCTGGGCTGCTACCTGCCTGGATCACTCCATTTGGCCCTTCCCCCTGCCCATCGGCTTCTTACCTTTTGGCCATCTCACTGGCATCTCCTAGACCTAGTCACTTAGGCAGGAAGGAGAGAGATAAGAGGAAAGAGAGTAGGAGAACAAAAGAAACTTTAGTCTATAAGAGGGGCAGGGCACTCTCACTTCTTGGGAAACCAGAATACCACTCATGGCCCCTTTCTTCCTCCTGGGAGAAGTCTGTGTTACTAACCTTATTTATTTATTTTTTGCATTTTTTTTTATTCTTACAGACTGCATTTTGATTTATTGTATATGAATGGGGTGCATCATTTCATTTCCAAGGTTGTGCATGATGTAGATTCATACCATTTGTATAATCATACATGTACATAAGTTAATGATATGTCTCATTCCACCATTTTTCATACCCCACCTCCCTCTCAATTCCCTCTACATAATCTAAAGTTACTACCTTTAAATAAAACCTGCTCTGTATGTTTGCCTTGGTGTGCTTTTCTGAAGTTCAAACTTCAACCACTTGAGGAAGCAGACCTCTTCACCAATAACTGGCAGTGTCACTGTAAACACGCTTTATAAATTTCCCCTTAATTAATAATTTTTTTTGTCATTTACAGCTATACCTAATTCTAATTTAAATACTTTCCTCAAGAATATATACTCCAGTGGAACAGATATTATGTATTTTTCTATGACATTTTGTAGTTCATTGACAAAACTTGCCATATAGATGATACTAATATATTGGTTGACTGACTTACTAAAAGAGAGAAGTAATTTTTCCTTTCTTCATGAGAGTTTGTGACTCTGAGATTTTATCATCCATAAATCTATTTCCATTTCAACTATTTGTAAGATAAATTTGAAACAGGAACATTAATATTCACCATTCTTTGTGTATAAAAAAATTTTGCACACAGGAAGAATAAGAAAAACTTACTGTTTTCATGGACACTTTCTATAATTCTAGTTGTTCTCACATCTCATTATTAAGACTACGACATAAGCACATTTTTTTGAGTGACTTTTCTTTTGCATGTAAATTCATGTTTAAAATAATTTACAAAAATATTTTGCAAGCCACGGGGTGCCTACTTATTTATATAGAGAAATCAAATTATAAAATTTTAAGTTGTGATCATTTCAGAAGGATGGGCAAAAGAATTAAAGATGTTTTGTCAAAAGATTTCTCTTGCAAATGAAGCACTGTGCTAAAAACACTGGTAAAACATAGGGAAAGTCTGTAATTTCTGACCACATCAATTCTTTCCATAGATTCTGAAGAAATATAGGAAAAAGTTAAGTAGAGAATAAAATGCTTGTTTTTCTGACTTGAAGAAACCAGCTTTATGAGCTGCCTTATCATGGATGGAGTGTATGGGAATTGTAGCCCCCACTGACCTCCAAGGTATTTTCCAAGATTGTCAGAAAGCATCTCCATAAACCTTTCCATCCTTGTGTTGGGATGGAGGTTTCTCCGTTGTTTATTTTCTCCCATCAATATGAACTAACTCACCTAACTTGAATCTTCTGATAACACCTCCCTTGTTTTCCCAATACAGTGTGGGGTTTTTTTCTTGAATATATTTATTATTTCTCTGAAACTTTGGAATGGATATGAGGTAAATGTATGGGCCATCTTTACGCTACTCTGTACATCAAGTCACCAGGATTTGTGTATCTTTCCTTTTCATTCTGTACTTAATCTTAAAAATAATTATTTGTTTCAGAAGTCCTATATATACTGAAATACATTCTATTCATCTCCCTTTCAACTGTGAAGTTCATGATCATTGGAGATAAGAGAAATGATGGTCAAAGAAAGGTACTTGAAAGAAGCCTTTAAAATGAATGAGAGATTTTTGTTTATCTAAGTGCATGAGTAATAAAATAGCATCCAAGCATGTCAAGTTAAAAGTTGGCACCACTAGTTTGAAATTCACACAGAAGAGATTTCATTTAATCCCTAGCCTTGCTTGGTAAACTTTACACAAACACATTTTTAATGTTTTGAATCTTTCCAGTAATATAATCTCAGATTTGAAAAATGGAAATGGGAAGTGGTGACCCATTGGACTGAGAACTAGAGATCTTGGGTGAGTATATTTCCCTTTATATGGATTTTTCCCACCAAGAACTCACTCCAATGGCTATCAGAATATGCCATTTTTTAAGAAGGAGGAGCTCATAAAAGTTGGTATATTTTCCCAAAGGTTATTTTTCATGTGATTTTTTTTTAACATGAGCACTGGAGAATCTAGTTTACAACTATGTCTAATTTAGCTATGAGTCATGACTAAGCTTATTATCCAGGTTATTTTTTCAAATTATCCAATGGTCAGAAGTTCTCCAGATTACCCCAGATTTAGAGTTTCACTGGAGAGATTCACAGGATTCAGCATGCAGGCATAATCATGGTGAGATTTATTACAAAACAAAATCAGTTAAGGGCAAAAGTATGTGAGACAAATTCCTGAGGAAACCAGGCTCTTCTTTCTAAGGGTCTTTTCCAAGATGAGTATGGAAGATGAGCTTATATTCCTTTAGCAATGTGCTGTGAAAACATGTGAAGCACTGTCTACTTGGGAAGCTAATGAGAGACTCAGTGCCCATGGCTTCTACTGGAGGCTAGTCACGTAGACACTCTTCTGTTAACCATTTAACCAAATTCTAGATGCCCAGAGGAAAATCAGGTGTTGAAAAAGACCCCATTATTTGTACAGTTTAAGCACAGTATACCCCTATATATCTGTTAAAGAATGGTGGGAACATTGCTGAAATTCAAGTTCCAGAACCAGACAAGGACCAACCAATTTTGCAAACAGACTTTCTAAAAAGAGCAAGTGTTTTAGTTCGTATTAGTTGCAATGACAGAATGGGTAATTTATAAAGAAAAAATCCTGTTTTATGACTGTAGGCTAGGAAGTTCAAGGGCATGGTGCTGGTGTCAGCTCAGCATCTGGTTAGGTCCTTACTGCACCATGCCATGGTAAAAGGCAAAAGGTCAGGATGGCTCACATGTCCAAGGAAGCAGGAGAGAGCAAGACAGCAAACTCATAGCCTGGAGCCCTTTTCTAACCATTCTCAAGACCTGCTCTCCTCTCAAAGCTCCCACCTCTTAACACAGGATTAATTTCCCAGTTTATGCTTTTTGAGGAACAGATACAAACTAGATGGTTCCCTTAATTTAGACCTGCTATTTAAGATTTAATTGCACACAAGATTTGTCCCCCCTACTGTGTATGCTATTAATATTTAGCCCCATTTAGGCAATCCTTCAAACAAAAACTGGGAATACAGCTTTTAAAGATTTGATGGAGCCAGGCATGGTGGCACATGCCTGTAATGCTAGTGATTCAAGAGTCTAAGGCAGGAGAACCCTGAGGTCAATGCCAGCCTTAGCAACTTAGTGATACCCTGTCTCGAAATAAAAAAAAATAAATAAAAAGGGTTGAGGAACATGTCTGGGTTCAATCCCCAGGGCAGGAAGAAAAAAAAAAAAAAAAGATTTGATGGATGCTTCATATTTTATATATGATGTATTTTATTGAATGACTTAAATTATTAGTTGCATTTTTTTCAATTCCTTTCTTATTAAACTTTTCATTTGGATATAATTGTAGATGCAAATGAATTTGTAAGAAATAATGCACAGATACTTCATATGCCCTTCACTCAGTTTCTCCCATTGGTAACATCTTGCATAACTATCATACAATCACAAGCAGGAAAATGATGCTGATACAATCCAGACTTACACAGATATCATCAGTTCTTCATGTATTCATGAAAGAGAGAGAGAGAGGATATGAATGAATAGGTGTTTTTGTTCCATGCAGTTTTCTTACATGTAGATTCTCATCACGAGCAGCACAATCAAGGTAGAGAACAGGTTATACCATGAGGCTTCCTTGTGCTGACCTTTTGTGGCACACCATCCTCCCTTCTCTCACATTCCCACTTCTCTGTCCCACTTCTAATCCCTAGTAGCTACAAATCTTTCCCTTATCTTTATAAATGCATCATTTGAAGAATATTATATAAATGGAACCATAATAAGTAACTTTTGGGATTGGGCTTTTTCACTCAGCGTGATTCCCCTGAGCTGAATTATTCATGTTCCACATGTTAGTTCATTCCTTTTTGTTGATGAGCAGTATTCCATGAAACATGGTTTCTCTAACCATTTACCCATGGGCAGGCATTTGAGTGTTATAAACAGAGCTGCTATAAACATTTACAAGTTTCTTCATGAAATACATTTTCTCTGTTAAGTGCCAATGAATGCAATTGCTGGGTAACATGGTAATTACAAGTTTAAAAGAAACTGACAAACTATCACTTTACCAGAAAAATACAAAAGGCATAGCTTTTCCACATTCTCACAAGAATTTATTGTTGTCACTGTTTAGCCATTCTGATATATGTGCAGTATTGTCTCATTTCAGCTTTAATTTTCATTTCCCTTCAGTCTAATAATGTTTTACATCATTTCACATGCTCATTTGCTGCTTGAAATGTCCATTGCTCATTTTCTACTTGGATTTTAAGTCAATGCATTTTGAGAGTTCTTTACATAGTCCAGATACTAGTTCTTTGTCAGATATTTGCAAATATTTTTTTCCCAGTTAGACTGTCTTTTCATCCTTGTATAGGGTATACATATGGTAAAATTTTCATATTTGATCTATTATTGATTTTATAGATTCTGCTTTTGTTTCAAATCTAAAAATTCTTCTCTTAGCCCTGTGTCCAGAAGATTATATCCTAGTTTTTCCTAAACTTTATATGTTATATATTTAACCCTACTGCCTAGAGCCACAATTTTCAGCAAAAACATGAACTTAGAATTAACATTGTGAATAGTGACAACACCAAATTGTCAAACTTGTGTGAAGACATCTGATGTATTCTGTTCTAGGGTGGAGTGTGCTGCCGGTGGCAAGTGAGAGACTAGGACAGAAAATAAGCTTTAACCACTTGCAAAATGATCATTCCTTGAATTAAGTTTTAATCACATCTTTCTACCTCAATCTATTTTGTTTATTTGATGTGGATAATTAAACAACAAAACAAAATAGAGGAAAAATTAAGCACAATGTGATGCTTCCTTACTGCTTATCTAGAAATCTGAAATTAAAAATCACATTTTAGTAGCTGGAAGACCATTTCATGTTGTATAATTATCTTTAAAAGGAATTTTGAGAGTGTTTTTCAGAAGTGTCTCTGGGCAGCATTTCCTTTTCAGATTTTAAATGAAAATATATAATGATCAGCCATCACAGTGGCTATTTCTTAGGCTAGACTTGAATACCAGTCTTGTTCACAAGACCAAGTGCATTTTCAAACCCAATTCCACGTGTGTGCCTGATTCTAGAAGCTTTTACTTTTACTACATTTTGCTTGACATAGAAAAACCACACCATCGAATTTGGCTTTTAGCCTACAAAGTCTTTCTTTTCCTGCTTTCCATGTACTAGAATACAGTTCTCACTTCCTAGCAGCTTTGACTTTTTAAACCTCTGTCAGAAGGGAAAAAGGTTCCCTCTTTTTGAATGCAAAAGTTGAAATTTCCCAGGATTTCCATACCTGTGGATCTGAAGTCAGAGAATAGTTCCTTAACAACATATCTCACTGTTCAAAGTAACCTCACTGCCCTGTCCCTGTAGGTGACACACTACCATTATCTTTTTTCCTTACCTTTAGGAAGTCCTGGCTTGTTAAGTCACCAGCTAGCACAGAAGCCTGTCATTCAATTTTCATATAATTTAAAAAATGATTTCTCTCTGTTCTAAAGTTTCCTTGGACTTCTATTTTGTTTGCACTCATATTTTTGTGAATATGCTTCCAAGATCAGAAATTCTATCAATTATTTGTGAACATTCCATTTTTCCACCCTAACAACTTTATATAGACACATACTCTAAAATTATTCATTGCCTTGTCTATGTGGAATCTGCCTACTAGTGTCATTCGTGTAAATAACATGTAAGGAAATAAATGCAAAGCATGTTTATTTCATGCCATTTCTCAATGGAATGGTGTGATGCAAGGAGAATATTTGTTTCTATATAAATTGCATTTTTACGAGATGAATGGTTTTACTTTAGCTTACTATTTATGCTAAGGGGATATCAATTTGAGTGCCAGAAACAATGATAATAGAGCATTAATCAAAAGTTAAGGTGAAAATTCTCATTTAAATGGCCTATAAAGAATTTAATATTTGTTTTTCAGTTCTTTTAAAAGTATGCTTTAATAATAACTTAAGAACAGATTATTTCTGAATTATAATTTTACCCTATTACAGAATTTCAAGGTGAAAATCCAATTCATAAATTAGTCAATATGCTATCTTGAAACAGGATTTTAACTGATAAAAAAATTCAGGTTGGTTTATTTTAAGTGACCCTAACAAAATCAGATTACATCAGAATTAATATTTTTAATTGTGTAATTATTAGTAATATTTTAAATTGTGTCATAAGAAGAATTTTGGAAATATTTCTTCTCTAGAGTTAGAATATTCCATGAACCCAAAAGTAATTTAATTATTCACTATATCCAATAAACACATTTCAATGGAAGTGAGCCACCTTCTAAGGTTATGTCTGATGCCAAACACAGAATCTGAATAAAGAAGCAAGTTACCACTGCTGCTTGACACTTTTAGTCACTGGGCCACAAAGAAATTAATCTTGAGAAAGATGATAAAGTGTGCTGCCCTTCAGGTGCTGTATTATTGTTTCTAATCATAAGATTCCTGATTATTCTCTGTATTTTTAACCAAAACTTATCAGTACTGATTAGATCTGGTGTTCCCTGGAGGATATTATTTAATTGCATATCATGTTTAATAGTCTGTTTTCTTTTTCTTTCCCTAAATTGTGGGCTGGTGAAAATCTTTGCTAACCACATATCTGACAAAGAATATAAATACCTTTTGTTGCTAGAATAGAGGACTAAAAAGTCAACAACAAAAATACAGACAATTCAATCAGAAAATATGCAACAGTCATTTCACTGAAGAGGAGCTATAGATAGAAAATGATCACATAAAGAAATGTTTGACATCATAAAAAGGACATTCCAGTCCTTTTTATGTTTAATTTAGAGGCAGTGTCTAGCTAAGTTGCTTAGGACCTTGCTATGTTGTTGAAGCTTTCTTTGAATTTGAAATCTTCCTCCCTTAGCCTCTGGAGATGCTGGGATTACAGGTGTATTAGGAAACATTAGGAAAATGAGAATTAAAAGTATAATGAACTGCACATGGTGGCGCATGCCTGTAATATCAGCAGCTTGGGAGGCCAGGACAGGATGATCTCAAATTCAAGACCAGCCTCAGTGACTAAGCAAGGTCCTACATAACTTAAAGACCATCTCAATATAAAAAATGAATAGGGCTGGGAAGGTGGCTCAATGATGGGGCGGCCCTGGATTCAATCTTCAATACCATTAACAAACAAACAAGCGAAAAACCCCCACAATCTGATGTAACTATGCTCCTATCGGAATGATTAAGATAAAAATGTGACAGTTGCAAATGCTAGTTAGGATTCTGAGAAATTGGGGCATTCATATTTTGCAGATAAACGTGTAAAATGTTACAGTCACTATTAAAATAGTTTGTATTTTTCTTTTAAAAATATATGTATTGAAAGAAAGATTAAACAAGTTAAATTTGAACTTATTTGAGCAAAGGAGGACTTAAAAATTGGGCAGCACTCTAAACCAGTACAGGTTCAAAGAGATTCACACCATCTTGGTATATTGAACATCCTGGACGAATCACTTGAGAATTATGCTGAGTAAAGCTGTAAAAGATTATAGGCTGAATGATTTCATTTACATAACTTTCTTGAAATAATACCATTACAGAAATGGAAAACAGATTGTTGCCATAAGGTTTAGGAATGTGGTGATGGACCTGTTCACTACCATGATTGTGGTGGTTTTTCAATGAATGTACCCATGTGATAATATTGCATGGAAATGCACACACAAATACAAACAGATGCAGGCAAACTAGTAAAGTCTGAAAAAACTGTACATTGCATCAAGGTCAAATGCTTGTTGGGATATGCACTACAGTTATGCAAGATGGTAAAACTGGAAGATAAAGGGTACATGGGATTTCTCTGACCTACCATTTTTTGCAACTTCCTATGAATATATGATTATTTGAAAATAAGTAAAACTGATGTTTATTTCTTGTCAATATTACACAATGCTAATCTGCCCAAAATTAATTACTATTTTCAAACTATGGATACTATTGTAATAAGTATATGTTTGATTTTAAAAAAGAGAGACAATTATTAGTTACAAAAGTGTTAAACGCAAAAAAATGTTTAAATAATTTTCTTCAGGAATCTGCATTCCACATAAGACTTTCAGTGTGTCATGAATGTTCTAGGACTATTTTCACTTAATAGTTTCTTAAGATTATAGTTCTTTGTCATATATGAAGAGTAAACTGCAATTTTTTTCCCTATTTGATCTAATTAGGTCATTTAGCTTGTACCCCAAAAGATATCCCAAAACACTGTAAAGAGAAAATTAACACATATTTGCAGCAACTTCCAAACTATGGCTTTATGATCCCAGAATTCTCAATGTATCCTTTGTGAAAATATTAACTTTATATTAAAATACATTGCCAATAACACACAGCTGTATTACTAGAAATTTCTTAAACAAGTTTCTAAGAAAATGTAAATGGGTTACCGTGAAAAAAATCTCATCGCTAAGATTGACTTGAGTCATGAAGCCATGGCAACATCAAGATTGTGATTTTGAAAAACGGTCATTTAATTTGAGGAAGGATTAAACACAATATTTTGTACTTACATGATTCTAGGACAAATCTCCAGTAAATCTGATCTTTCTAAATTTCAGATATATTTCAGTGCCAATTTCATCAGTTTGGAAGCAATTAAAATTTTTCATGTGTTTACAGACTCACTCGGTTTTCTCAGCACTCAACTGATCTGTCCTTTCTTTTCTTTGTAGCCTGAGAAGTTCTGGGATGCATTTTCCAAAATTTCTGGCAAACAACTGCTGTGTTAAGAGATCAAATCCTGCCCTCACTACTCAGAATATGAGATAGTATATATGTGACTAAAAGGACTATGCAGTCACAATCAGACCTGTGTGGCATTTGCTAGGCACGGACATCTGTAGAGATGGTGAGTTGGGGTGGTATTTTGTGCAGAAATAAAAAATGGCTAAGAAATGTACCAAAATGGGCAAGTTGCTTTTTTAGAGTTGCATATCATACCATGGATTAGGCTAGACATTGAAATTTTTGCATATTTATTTAGAAAAAATATATATCATTTAAAACCTCTAAACATTAGGGTAACAGTATTGGGCTTAGAATCAGGAGATCTAGGTTGCAGTGACTTCTTTTTTTTTTTTTTTTTTTTTTCTCAATTAGGATAATTTTTTTTTTAATTGTAAACAAATGGGATACATGTTGTTTCTCTGTTTGTACATGGCGTAAAGGCATACCATTTGTGTAATCATAAATTTACATAGAGCAATGTTGTTTGATTCATTCTGTTATTTTTTTCCCTTCCCCCCACCCCTCCCACCCCTCTTTACCCTCTATACAGTAGTTCCTTCCTCCATACTTGCCCCCCTCCCTAACCCTAACTCTAACCCTTCCCTCCCCCCCATTATGTGTCAACCTCCACTTATTAGCGATATCATTCGTCCTTTGGCTTTTTGAGATTGGCTTATCTCACTTAGCATGATATTCTCCAATTTCATCCATTTGCCTGCAAATGTCATAATTTTATCATTCTTTATGGCTGAGTAATATTCCATAGTATATATATACCACAGTTTCTTTATCCACTCATCAATTGAAGGGCATCTAGGTTGGTTCCACAGTCTGGCTATTGTGAATTGAGCAGCTATGAACATTGATGTGGCTGTATTTCTGTAGTATGCAGATTTTAAGTCCTTTGGGTATAGGCCAAGGAGTGGGATAGCTGGGTCAAATGGTGGTTCCATTCCAAGTTTTCTAAGGAATCTCCACACTGCTTTCCATAGTGGCTGCACTAATTTGCAGCCCCACCAGCAGTGTATGAGTGTACCTTTCTCCCCACATCCTCGCCAACACCTGTTGTTGCTCGTATTCTTGATAATCGCCATTCTAATTGGGGTGAGATGGAACCTTAGGGTGGTTTTGATTTGCATTTCTCTTATTACTAGAGATGTTGAACATTTTTCCATATGTTTGTTGATTGCTTGTAGATCTTCTTTCTTTTTTTTTTTTTTTTTTGTATCAGAAATGAACCCAAGGGAGCTTAACCACTAAGTAACATCCCAGTCCTTTTTATGTTTGATTTAGAGTCAGGGTCTAGCTAAGTTGCTTAGGACCTTGCTATGTTGTTAAAACTGTCTTTGAATTTGAAATCTTCCTGCCTTAGCCTCTGGAGATGCTGGGATTACAGGTGTATGCTACCATGCCCAGTTGCAGTGACTTTTAAATGTTCCAGGTTTGTGATCTTGGATAGGTTAATCTCCTGTTCTTTAATATTCCCATGTGAAAAGTAATGCTTGTAATATTGTCATTTTAATTTTTTTTTTCTTTTTAGATGGAGTTCTTGCTATATTGTCAGACTGGTCTCAAATATCTGTACTCAAGTGATTCTGTTACCTCAGTCTCTCAAGAAGCTGGGACTACAGGTACACACCACCACATCCTGCTTGTAATATCATCTCTTTAAAAAAAATTTAAGTTGCAGATGACACAATAGCTTTATTTATTTATTTTATGGAGTGCTGAGGATTGAACCCAGTGCCTCACATGTACTAGGCAAGTGCTCTACCACTGAGCCACACCCCAGCCCTGTAATGCCATCTTAACAAGGTTTTGTATAACAATTAAGTGGTTAATGTGCATGTAAAGGTCTATCTGAGTATAGGATGCTATGATTCTTTAGCAATCATTATAACTTTATATAAAATTTTTATGTGTAAACATGTAACAACATATATAAGTATATTACATGTCTCTAAGTTTTCTTCATAAAGGATGAGAATAAACTTTTATCATTCTTTTTAAATCAATATATATCTAGTGCCCAGTAGATAGGAGGCACTTACTAAAAATACATGGAGTGAATAGAAGAATAAACTTAAGGGAAAATGTACCCAGACTCTACAGAATTATTTTATTCTGATTTAGTTGGCGTCAGATTAAGAATAAGCATAGAGGGATCCAAGATGTCGGACTAGAGGGAGCCTGCATTCCTTGTTGCTCCATAACTCCTGTTTCAAGCAGAGGATATCTGTTTCTTGGTGAGGCAGTTTTGGCTGCTTATTGATCCCCTGCTGTTTACCCCATTTGTCTGCTGTGACCACCTGCAGTCTGCCAGCATATCCATGCCTTTCTTGAGTCAGAATGCACACTGTCAGGCGCCTATCATCCACCATTTGCCTGCCTCTCGCCTGTCCACCGCCTGCCTTACACCTATCCATCACCCAACACACAAGGTTGACCTCCTGATCGTTGCACAAGAGCAAACTGATCGCCGACCACCAGTGGAGCACCAGCTGCCTGCTGTTGCCTGGAAGTTCTCTGTCACAGTACTTGCAGGTTTGATTACATGTGGCTGCCACCATTTTGAGACAACAGCCAGGCCCCGTAGGACCCCGGGCTGGTCTGACTGAGCCCCATCTCCAGGATCCCTCAGCCCCACTGATCACTCCCTGCCTCTGGGACCCCCACATTAACTGACTGCTCCCTGCTGCCAGGACCCCCAGACCAACTGACTGCAACCGGCCTCCAGGATCCCACAAACACACCAAACACACCCGACCTCCAGGACCTCCTGCTGACTATGGCCACACCCTGAACTGCAGCTCCCCATTTGCCAACACATTTCCAAGCCAGAGCAGCCATCTTGGATAATCCTGGAAGCTGTAGCTTCCATATTTAGGTGGGGCAAAACCCATCCTGAGAAGCCAGATGGAGGCTTGAAGCTTATTGTCAGGTACCTCTCATGCATCAGGCTACTGAACACTGGCATTACTATATGTCTGTTATACTGTAGATTTTCTTTTTTCTCCTTATTTAAAAAATTTAAGTTTTTATTTCTTTACTTTTCTTGCTCTCTTTTCCTTATCTCTTCCCTCAGAGTCTCTTTCTCCCTTTTTTGCTAACATCCAATTTCTTTTGATTACACTCTCACCCTTTCTATTATCTAGAACTTCTGTATATTCTTTTCTTATCCCATTAACAGCCACATTCTACATCCTTCTGCATCCTCTTTGTCCTCCATTTGAAACTTCAGACCTCATTGCAAATCTGTTTGTTTTACTGAAGATAATATTTGAACTCACTCTGTTCATTATGACAATTTTTTTATTGTCCTCAAAGGGGCTATTTGATCTAGGATTGCGTAGTGTCTGAAATGGGCACTGCTAATACTGATCTCCCCTTAAAAAAAGGGTTTTGGAAAGCTATAGGGTCACTATAAGCCTATAAGGGGAAAATCTGCAATACCCCAGATCTGCTCTGCTAGAGAGGAAGATACAGGAACAACATGAAAAAACAAGGGAAGAAAATGATCCAAACAAATCTAGATTCTATATTAACAGAATCCAATGACAGTATGGTAGAAGAAATGTCAGAAAAGGCTTGAGATTATACAGGATTAAGATGATTTGTGAAGCAAAGAATGAGATAAGAGAGCAAATGCAGGCAATGAATGAAAATACAATAAGCTGAAAGAGCACCTGCAGGAAGCAAAAGATCATTTCAACAAAGAGACAGAGATTATCAATAAAAACCAAATGGAAATCCTTGAAATGAAGGAGACAATAAACCAAATAAAAAACTCAATGGAAAGCATTGCCAAAAGACTAGACCACTTGGAAGACAGAACCTCAGACAATGAAGACAAAATATATAATCTTGAAAATAAAGTTGCCCAAACAGAGAAGATGGTAAGAAATCATGAACAGAATCTCCCCAAGAACTATGGGACATCATGAAAAGACCAAATTTAAGAATTATTGGGATTGAGGAAGGCACAGAGATACAAACCAAAGGAATCAACAACCTATTCAATGAAATAATATCAGAAAATTTCCAAAACCTGAAGAATGAAATGGAAAATCAAATACAAGAGGCTTACAGAACACCAAATGCACAGAATCACAACAGATCCACACCAAGGCACATTATAATGAAAATGCCTAACATTCAAAATAAAGATAGGATTTTGAAGGCCGCAGGAGAAAAGCATCAGATTACATATAGGGGGAGACCAATACAGATAGCAGCAGACTTCTCAACCCAGACTCTAAAATCTAGAAGGGCCTGGAACAACGTATTTCAAGCTCTGAAAGAACATGGTTGTCAACCAAGAATCCTATACCCAGCAAAGCTTACCTTCAGATTTGAAGATGAAATAAAATCCTTCCATGATAAACAAAAGTTAAAAGAATTTACAAATAGAAAGCCTGAGCTACAGAATGTTCTCAACAAAATATTTCATGAGGAGGAAATGAAAAACAACAATGGAGGTCAGCAAAGGGAGGAACTACCTTAGAGAAAAACCACTCAAAGGACAAACCAAGCCAACTTAAAAACCAAAAATAAGCCAAATGACTGGGAATACAAATCATATCTCAATAATAACCCTGAATATTAATGGCCTAAACTCATCAATCAAAGGACATTGACTGGCAGAATGGATTAAAAAGAAAAACCCAACAATATGCTGCCTGCAAGAGACTCATCTCATAGAAAAAGACATCCACAGACTAAAGGTGAAAGGATGGGAAAAAAACCTACCATGCACATGGACTCAGTAAAAAAGCAGGGGTTTCCACCCTTATATCAGATACAGTGGACTTCAATCCAAAGTTAGTCAGAAGGGATAAAGAAGGACATTTCATACTACTTAAGGGAACCATAAATCAGGAAGACATAACGATACTAAATATTATGCCCCAAACAATGGTGCATCCCTGTACATTAAACAAATCGTTCTCAATTTCAGGAATCACATAGACCACAACACAACAATTCTGGGTGACTTTAATGCATCACTGTCACCAATAGATCTTCCAAACAAAATCCAACCAAAGAAACCATAGAACTCAATAACACAATCAATTACCTAGACTTAATAGACATATATAGAATATTCCATCCATCAACGAGCCGATACACTTTCTTCTCAGCAGCACATGGAACCTTTTCGAAAATACACCATATGTTATGCCACAAAGCAGCCCTTAAGAAATGCAAAAAAATAGAGATACTGCCTTGTGTTCTATCAGATCATAATGGACTGAGAGTAGAAATCAATGACAAAATAAAAAAGAGAAATTACTCCAACAACTGGAGACTAAATAATATGCTACTGAATGAAACATGGATAACAAAAAACATCAGGGAGGACATAAAAAAATTCTTAGATGTTAATAAGAATGACCATACAACATATCAAAATCTCTGGAACACTATGAAAGTGGTACTAAGAGGAAAATTCATTGCATGGAGTGCATTCCAGAAAAGAATGAAAAGTCAACAACTAAATGACCTCACGTTACAGCTCAAAGCCCTAGAAAAAGAAGAACAGAATAACAGCAAAGGTAGTAGAAGACAGGAAATAATTAAAATCAGAGCTGAAATCATGAAATTGAAACAAAAGAAACAATTCAAAAAATTGACAAAACAAAAAGTTGGTTCTTTGAGAAAGTAAACAAAATAGACAAACCTTTATCCACACTAACAAACAGAAGGAGAGAGAAGACTCAAATTATTAAAATTCGTGATGAAAAAGGAAATATCACAAAAGACACCACTGAGATACAGAACATAATGAGAAGCTACTTTGAAAATCTGTATTCCAACAAAATAAAAAGTACTGAAGACACAAATGTTTAGAGACATATGCTCCTCCCAAACTGAACCAGGAGGACATACACAATTTAAACAGATTAATATCGGGCAATGAAATAGAAGAAGCCATTAAAAATCTACCATCCAAGAAAAGCCCAGGACCAGACGAATTCTCAGCCATGTTCTACAAGACCTTCAAAGAAGAACTCATTCCAATACTTCTCAAAGTATTCCAGGAAATAGAAAAGGAGGGTACCCTGCCAAACTCATTCTATGAAGGTAATATCACCGTTATACTCAAACCAGGCAAAGACACATGAAGGAAAGAAAATTTTAGACCAATATCCTTGATGAATATAGATGCAATGATCCTTACCAAAATATTGGCAAACTGTATCCAAAAACATATTAAGAAAATTGCGCACCACGATTAAGTGGGATTCATCCCTGGAATGCAAGGATGGTTTAACATCCGTAAATCAATAAACGTAATCCATCATGTCAATAGACTTAAGGATAAGAATCACATGGGTATTTCCATAGACATAGAAAAAGCATTCGATAAAATACAACACCCCTTCATGCTCAAACACTAGAAAAAATAGGGATAGTAGGAACATACCTGAACATCGTAAAGGCTATTTATGCTAAGCCCATGGCCAACATCATTCTTAATGGAGAAAAACTGAAACCATCCCTTTAAAAACAGGAATAAGAAAGGGATGTCCTCTTTCACCATTTGTATTCAACAATGTCCTCAAAACTCTAGCCAGAGAAATTAGGCAGACCAAAAAAATTAAAGGGATGTGAATAGGGAAAGAGGAACTTAAGCTGTCACTATTTGCGGATGATATGATTCTATATTTAGAGGATCCACAAACCTCCTCCAGAAAACTTCTAGACCTCATCAATGAATTCAGCAAAATAGCAGGCTATAAAATCAACATGCATAAATCTAAAACATTTTTATACGCAAGCGACAAAACAGCTGAAAGGGAAATGAGAAAAACAACTGCATTTGCAATAGCCTCAAAAAAAAAAAAAATACTTGGGAATCAATCTAACCAAAGAGGTAAAAGATCTCTACAATGAAAACTACAAAACATTGAAGAAAGAAATTGAGGAAGACCTTAGAAGATGGAAAATCTCCCATGTTCTTGGATAGGCAGAATTAATATTGTCAAAATGGCCATACTACCAAAAGTGCTATACAGATTCAATGCAATTCCAATTAAAATCCCAATGATGTACCTCACAGAAATAGAGCAAGCAATCATGAAATTCATCTGGAAGAATAAGAAACCCAGAATAGCTAAAACAATGCTTAGCAGGAAGAATGAAACAGGAGGTATTGCAATACCAGAACTTCAACTATACTACAAAGCAATAGTAACAAAAATGGCATGGTATTGGCACCAAAATACACAGGTAGATCAATGGAACAGAATAGAGGACATGGAAACAATTCTAAATAAATACAATTTTCTCATACTAGAAAGAGGTGCCAAAAATATGCAATGGATAAAAGAGGGCCTCTTCAACAAATGGTGCTGGGAAAACTGGAAATTCATATGCAACAGAATGAAACTAAACCCCTATCTCTCACCCTGCACAAAAATCAACTCACAATGGATCAAGGACCTTCAAATCAGACCAGAGACCCTGCATCTTATAGAAGAAAAAGTAGGTCCAAATCTTCAACTTGTTGGCTTAGGATCAGACTTCCTTAACAGGACTCCCATAGCACAAGAAATAAAAGCAAGAATCAATAACTGGTATAGAATCAAACTAAATAGCTTTCTCTCAGCAAAGGAAACTATCAGCAATGCGAAGAGAGAGCCTACAGAATGGGAGAATATCTTTGCCACTCATACTTCAGATAAAGCACTAATTTCCAGAATATATAAAGAATTCAAAAAACTCTACACCAAGAATACAAATAACCCAATCAACAAATGGGCTAAGGATATGAACAGACGCTTCACAGAGGAAGATCTACAACCAATCAACAAACATATGAAAAAATGTTCACCATCTTTAGTAATAAGAGAAATGCAAATCAAAACTACACTAAGATTCCATCTCGACCCAATTAGAATGGCGATGATCAAGAATACAAGCAACAATAAGTGTTGGAGAGGATGTGGGGAAAAAGGTACACTCACACATTGCTGGTGGGGATGAAAATTAGTGCAGTCACTCTGGAAAGCAGTGTGGAGATTCCTTAGAAAACTTGGAATGGAACCACCATTTGACCTAGCTATCCCACTCCTCCGCCTATACCCAAAGGACATAAAATCAGCATACTACAGAGATACAGCCACATCAATGTTCATAGCTGCTCAATTCACAATAGCCAGATTGTGGAACCAACCTAGATGTCCTTCAATTGATGAATGAATAAATGAACTGTGGTATATATATATATATATATATATATATATATATACACAATGGAATATTACTCAGCTATAAATAATAATAAAATTATGGCATTTGCAGGCAAATGGATGAAATTGGAGAATAGCATGCTAAGTGGGATAAGACAATCTCAAAATCCAAAAGACAAATGATCTCACTGATAAGCGGATGATGACACATAATGGGGGGTGGGAGGGGGGCAAGAATGGAGGAAGGAGGGACTGTACAGAGGGAAAAAGAGGGGTGGGAGGGGTGGGGGGGAAGAAAAAATAACAGAATGAATCAAACCCCATTACCCTATGTGAATGTACGATTACAGAAACGGTATGCTGTTACTCCATGTACAAACAGAAACAACATGTATCCCATTTGTTTACAATAAAAATAATTTTAAAAAAAGAGAGAATAAGCACAGAAATTGCCAGAACAGGAACAGAATTATAGCATCCCCTAAACGAAATTAAATAATTTTAGAAATTATCCTAGTTTTTCTTTTTATTTAAAAAGTTTCATGTTACTGTTATTGGGACAGTATCAATGGGTATCAATCATGGCAGTCTTCTGCTCATGACCATAACTGTCACTGCTACCACTGCTGAGAAAATGCAATTTTTCATTTGACATTAATCTTTTAAAATTTTAATTCTCATCTCTTTTGGATGTTTTCTATATATGCCCAATTTCTTCCTCTCTTCACTCTCGTTTCCTCACCTGTATCTAGGTTTTGTCCTCATTTTGAAATATCCTTCTATTTATGTGTATAGAATTTGTTCCCACCCATCCTTTGCTTTCTCTCCCTATTGCCACTATGTTCATGGAACCTTATGCAGATAACCTCTAAGGATTTCTCCTGACCTTAAATATCCATGCCACTCTATATTTGAGACCTTTGTTACTTCCCAGTCTAACTTTACAAACTTTTTGTTAGCAGCTTCTATTTCAGATTTGCCTTTGTATTTTCAAGATACCACTGTTGCAAACACACAATTATTTATTTATTGAATACACTGAATGCATATGCATTTATGATTTCACTAGTGAAAGACATGAATTTATCAATAATTGTTATGTACAATAAGGAATATATAGGTTTCCAGGCTAAGTGAAATAAGCCAGTCAAGGGCTGACTGTTTTCTTTTATGTGTGAAAACTAAATGAAAATGAGGGGGAAGAAAAGGAGTCCCATTAAAATAAGAAAGAGAGCAACTGAGTAGAAAAAGTTGATTGCAGGGGTTGGAGGAGGGAAAGAAAAAGGCAGGAACAGGGAATGAAATTAACCAAACAGTCTCTATGTACATATAAGAAGATACCACATTTAATTTCACCTTTATATATCTACAGAGAATAATTTAAAAAATATCTATAAATAAATAGAAGGAACAAGAGTAGAGGAAAGGGAACAAGGAGAGAGAGGAGGGGAGGGAAAGGGGAAGTACTGAGGACTAAACTGGTATAAAATTACATTCCATACTTGTGTCATTATGTCAAAAAGAACCCCAATAATATGTATAATACACTAATAGAAAGGGAATGTATATGTTTTCATGATTTTCCCTAACCCATCATCGTTAAGGTTAATCAATTTGGGGGGCCGAGCGAGCCGAGTGGAGTGCGGCGCGGCGCGGCGGCGGCGGCTGGGCCGGGAGAGGCTGGCGCGCCGGGCGGCCCCGCGAATCCTCCGGCATCCGCCCCGGCGGGCCGCCCCCGCCCGCGGCAGCCCCCCGAGCAGCGGCCGGGCACCGGCGCCTTCCCGGCGGGCAAGAGTGAATCATGGAGCTACGTGTGGGGAACAAATACCGCCTGGGACGGAAGATTGGGAGTGGGTCCTTCGGAGACATCTACCTGGGCGCCAACATCGCCTCTGGTGAAGAAGTGGCCATCAAGCTGGAGTGCGTGAAGACGAAGCACCCACAGCTGCACATCGAGAGCAAGTTCTACAAGATGATGCAGGGCAGAGTGGGGATCCCGTCCATCAAGTGGTGTGGGGCGGAGGGCGACTACAACGTGATGGTCATGGAGCTGCTGGGGCCCAGCCTTGAAGACCTCTTCAACTTCTGCTCCCGCAAGTTCAGCCTCAAGACGGTGCTGCTCCTGGCCGACCAGATGATCAGCCGCATCGAGTACATCCACTCCAAGAACTTCATCCACCGGGACGTCAAGCCCGACAACTTCCTCATGGGCCTGGGGAAGAAAGGCAACTTGGTATACATCATTGATTTTTGCCTGGCCAAGAAGTACCGGGATGCCCGCACCCACCAGCACATCCCCTACCGGGAAAACAAGAACCTGACGGGCACTGCCCGCTATGCCTCCATCAACACCCACCTGGGCATTGAGCAAAGCCGTCGCGATGACCTGGAGAGTCTGGGCTACGTGCTCATGTACTTCAACTTGGGCTCCCTGCCCTGGCAGGGTCTCAAAGCAGGCACCAAGCGCCAGAAGTACGAGCGGATCAGTGAGAAGAAGATGTCGACGCCCATCGAGGTCCTCTGTAAAGGCTACCTCTCTGAGTTCTCCACATACCTCAACTTCTGCCGCTCCCTGCGGTTTGACGACAAGCCCGACTACTCCTACCTGCGCCAGCTCTTCCGCAACCTCTTCCATCGGCAGGGCTTCTCCTATGACTATGTCTTCGACTGGAACATGCTCAAATTCGGTGCAGCCCGGAACCCCGAGGACGTGGACCGAGAGCGGAGAGAGCATGAGCGCGAGAGGATGGGGCAGCTGCGGGGCTCCACCACCCGGGCCCTGCCCCCCGGCCCAGCGACAGGGGCCCCCGCCAGCCGGCTCCGCAGTGCAGCCGAGCCTGTGGCCTCTACCCCAGCCTCCCGCATCCAGCAAGCTGGCAATACTTCTCCCAGAGCGATCTCACGGGTGGACCGGGAGAGGAAGGTGAGCATGCGGCTGCACAGGGGCGCGCCCGCCAACGTCTCGTCCTCAGACCTCACGGGGCGGCAAGAGGTCTCCCGGATTTCAGCCTCACAGACAAGCGTGCCATTTGATCACCTCGGGAAGTGAGGAGAGCCATCACTGGACCAGTGTTTGCTAGTGTCTTCACTGTATTTTCTTTAAAAAAAAAAAAAAAAAAAGATGGAAAAAAAAAAACCACTCAAATGAACTAAAAGAAAAAAACCCAGCACAAAACCGACGATGGATCTTGTTTCTTCGATTTATTTTGCCAACGGCAAAAAGATGGGATGCCCTTAGCACTGAGGATTCGTGTCCCCTTGCACTGCCCGCTGTCCCCGACCTTCAGGCTACCAAATGCTCCCCAACAACACCGGGTCACACAAGCCAGATGCCAAGACCCCCACTTCAGCCACCTGTTCCTGCCACCACCGACCCCTGGCCAGGAGGGGCCCCGCTCAGCATTGGAGAGTGGCTAGCAGAGGCCCCAAGGAGCCCCAGCAGGAGCGGCTGGCCAGTCCAAGGCGGGTCCCACCAGGATCCGTGAACCTCAGAGCCACGGAGATGCGCACAGCCCCTGTCCTCTCTCAGATGACGGTGGCTGACTTTCTGTGTTGGACTTTTCCAGTGTCCCCCTGAGCATTTGAGTCCTTCTTTGCCTCTCGTGAAGCCTTGAGTGAGAGGTGGTGGCCAAGATTGCCTTGTGTGCGTGTGCACATATTTGACCTGTGTCCCGAACAGCGGGTGCCCCCCCCCCCCCCCCCCCCCCCCGCTCCTGCCAGGCCGAGTTTGTTATCATCCCTGTGGAAAGGATGGGCAGGTGGGCAGTGGCCTCCACATCCCTCAGGGCACAGAGGGTCCTTGCCACCACCAGTCCCCAGATGCCAGCCTGTGGCGGTCCCATCTTCCATTCCTGCCTGGTCTTGGCAGAAACTGTGGAGACTACTCTCAGAGAGCACCTGGCTCTGGGTCACCAACTACTGCCTGGTCCTGACAGTCACCCGGGCCCCCTCCCCTTGGTCCTGCCTTTCTGAGGGGGAGCCTGGGTCAGGGCTAAGTGTTGGACTTGTCCATCCTTCCCAGTTAACACCCGTTTAGGTTTTATTTTTGTTTGTTTTCTCCCTGTGTGTATTTCCTAATTTATTTACCTCTGTTTCCCCTTTTTCCTTTTTTTTTTTTAATTAAAGAGCAAAGCTTTTTATTACTTTGTAATTTAAAAAACTGAAAAAAAAATACTGAAGAACTTTGGGGGGAATTTTGTACTTTTTTCCTGTGTAAATATTGGACTTTTTTGAGCTTTATCGTGGTTGTTAATTTGAAGTAATAAAGTCGACAAGGATAAAAAAAAAAAAAAAAAAAAAAAGGTTAATCAATTTGGGTAAAAGTATCAAAGTAATTCTTTTGGGAAATGATAATCTTTTCAGCAAATATTACTGGAACAACAGGACCCCATACTCAAGAAAATAAAAAGTCACAAAAAAGGAAAAATAAGAATGTGAACTCTTACCTAATCAAGAGCAAAAATTAACTCATCATATACTTAAATGAAAGCACTAGAAGTATAAAATGTCAAGGAGAAAATACAGGAGAAAATCTTTGTGTTCTTAAGATAAGGAAAGATGTCTTAGATTTGACATCTACAGCCTGATTCATAAGAGAAATAATGATAAATTTTACTTCATCTGAATTAAAAATTAATGTTTAATTTTCAAATGATACTAGTAAGAATGTAGAAAAGATAACCCAGAAAATTGGAGAAAATAAATTTTAGTCATTCACCTGACAAAGGACTTATACCCACAATGCATGAAAAACTCTTGTAACAATAATCAGAGGTCAGCCAGGTGTGGTGGCGCATGCCTGTAATCCCAGCAATTCAGGAGGCTGAGGCAGGAGGATCAAGAGTTCAAAGCAAGCCTCAGCAAAAGCAAGGTGCTAAGCAACTCAGTGAGATCCTGTCTCTAAATAAAATACAAAATAGTTCTGGGGATGTGGCTAAGAAGCCTGAGTTCAATCCCCAGTACCCACCACTCCCCCACAATAATCAGAGGTCGAACAGCCCAAGTTAATAAATAAATAAAAAGATACAAGATTTGAACTGACATTTCAAAATATGAATAGCAAATAACCCATGAAAATAGACTCAACATTGTTACTCATTAGAGAAGAACACATTAAAAGCATAAAGTGATTCTGTATCACATTCTGTAGAATGCATAAAATTAATAAGACAGAGAATATCCAGTGTCATCAAGGATATGTAGAGACTACACTCATGGTACATTATTCCTGGGAATGTAGTATAACATAGCTACTTTGGAAAGAAGTTTTATCACATCTTAAAAGAGTTAAACATATTCTTGCCATGTGACCTAGCAATTTTATTTTTAGGTATCTAGGCAATATAAGCAAAAACAAAAATATGTGAATGTTGATAGCAGTGTTGTTTGTAAGAGCTTCAAACTGAAAATAATCCAAATGTCTATATCTAATTGATGAACAGATAAGCAAAATGAAGCATATCCTTACAATGAAACATTATTTGACAAGGATGTACTACAACAGTATTATATACTGTTTTATGTAATAACATTTATGAACTTCAAACATCTCGAGTGAAAGATATGAATGGCTCAATCTCTATGACATTTCTACAAAGGACTAGACTATAGAGACAAAAAGCAGATGTATGGTTGTCTGGTGCTGGGAAGAGAGACTGCCTACAAATGGGTATGCTGGAACTTTGGGTTGTTAAGGCAAATGTTTTCAAACTAAATTGGAGTATTATTTGTAAAAGTATATCAATTTATTAAAACTCATTGACCAGTACTCTGATAATGAGTGTATTTCATGATATACAAATTGTACTTCTGGAAAGAGAGAGAGAGAGAGAGAGACAAAGACAGACACAGACACAAAGGCAGACAGAAACATCTACTGTTGTATTCTAATTTTAAGCCACATTTCAGCCTACTTAAATGAAACCTATATAATTTTATTAGTTCTCTTTGTTTATAATTCCAAATTCATATTGGTACTCATGACATGGGTGTTTAGAGCTAAAAGTTCCATTTCCATTTACTCCACTGGAATTCTGTTTACCGCAGACCACATCATGTAGTCTAGTCTCCAAATAAAGGACTGTTTTCCTTTAGTTCATGTAAACAGGGATAGACTTATAATGGTGAGGTTTTCTAATCTTTTTTGTGTTTTGTTTCTGCTCATGCAGACTACTTTTGAATTGTGAAAAAAATCTGTAGAATGTGTTCTTAAATTTATATATACAAAATATTTTTTTCTATAACATTAACGGATTTGTCCACTTTTGAAGCCCACACGTGGACCTCTGGAACCATAGACAGCAGAATAAGTATCTTTTTGTAGTACAATTACTATAACCTAGAATATGTAGTAATGTATATGCTGAATCACTTTGACAATTTATTTTTTTCTCCATGTTTTAGTTTTCCTGTATGTTCTTTGACATCTATTCAAGGAAATGTTCTACATGTATGCAAATTCTTGGATCACTATATTTTTGAATCATTATCATTTTGCTGAAAGGACACTAAATAATGTAGTTGGTTGAAATCTCCTATAGTGGCTTTTTTTTTTAAATATAGAGCAATGTGACTTTTCTATTTTAAAATCCATTAAGGATTGAAACAGTCATTAGGATGTGAATGTGGATATCTCAGGAATTGATGTATTACAATTGGAGCTGTTACATTAATGAAAGCAAGATTATCATAGAAATGAATCATATAGCCATAAACTTGTAACACAGTGGGAAACTTAGTATGTCAGGGAAATGATGGGATATTATCAAAGAAATGGGATTTGTGTTAATGGAGAGAAACTGTGAGCAGAACAGATAGCTGAAATTCAGAAAATTCTAGAATCTAAAAGCTAAAACTCTCTATCTTAAAAGTTTTCAAAATAGGTTCTACTGTTGAAAACTATTACACTGAAATGACATTATTTATTATATCAGCTAATAAAAGTTGAAATTATTTTAAGATTATTAATTTTTAGTTAGCTCTTAAAATGTGCAGAATTTCTGCTGGTATAGAGAGATACCTAACATATGTTACATAGCTCTAAAATAAATATTATATTATAAAAGTATTGTTTATATTTTAAATATAATATTTAGGGACTGGGGGTGGTGGCTCAGTGGTAGAGTGCTTGCCTAGCACATGTGAGGCACTGGGTTTGATCCTCAGCACCCCATATAAATAAATGAATAAAATTAAGGTCATCAACATCTAAAAAATATTTTTAATATATAATATTTACATTATAAATTTTTATATTCTAATATATATATATATTTTTGCTTGCATATATCTTGGCAGTCTAAGAAACTGATATAAATTCATTTTTTCTGAAAGTCACTTAATCACCCTGTTTAGAAAAGTGACTTTGGCATAGAGGTCAGGGATTGAATAAAGACATTAAAAAGTTGGTCTTTTATTTCCAGTGATTACAATTAGAGTGAAATTATAACTCCCCTTCTCCTTTAAAAAAATGAGTAAAAATTTTTAGGATGAATTTGTGCTATTTAGTTATTCTGCAATTTGGAAACCTGCTTGACTAAGTTCAGATTCAGTGCTAGGATGGAAATGAGGGGTTATTAACCTCAGTGAAAAAACCCTAAGTTATATTTCACTTAGTTTTTGATCTAAAGATCTCTGAGAGGTCTCATCGAGAAGCTGATTATTTGGACTTTTTATTTCATTTTATTGTCATCTTGCAAATCACTTAGATCTTAAACTGAGGAAAATCTCACATTTCAATCTGGAAATCATACCTTGCTATGTCTTCATATTTTTCTCTTGTATTCTGAAAAACATAAAAAGCTATATACAAAGAAAAATGTGCTGTTAGTGATTAACAGGTAATGCCTCAGGTATGTGAGGCATTAAAATTTAATTTATAAAAGTAATAACATATCTGTTAATGTTTGAAAATTAAAGAACTCATAAACCCAGGGGGAACTTTCATGAAAATTTTAAATGTTCAATACATATGGTATGAATTCTAGAAATTAAAAAACCCCAGAATTTATAATTCTGCATTGATCAGGAAGCAAAATACAATCAGTTCAAATTTATTACATTGTTGGACCTATGAATAAGGCGAGGAAAGCTTTCTTTAGCTACACAAGACAATGAATATTTTATAACTAGTTATTTTAAGTATGGTATGAATTTTAGTCAACTCTTTTGTTTCTGCAACCAAAAGACCTGACAAGAATAATTTTAAGGAGGAATAAGTTTATGTTAGGGCTAATGGTTTCAGAGGTCTCAGTCCATAGAGAGCTGGCTCCATTCGGGGTTCCAAGTGAGGGAGTACATCATGGCAGAAGAGTGGTGGAGGCTGCTAAGGAAGCAGAGACTAAGCTCAGATCACCAAATACATACCCCAAAGTTTGCCCACAATGACCCACCTCCTCCAGCTACACCCTACCAGCCTACAGTCACCACTCAGTTAATCTCTATCAATGTACTGATTGGGTTAGGACTCTCATAACCCAATAATTTCACCTCTAAACCGTCTTGCATTACATGACATATGAGCTTTGTGGGGACAGGTAGTACCTAATCCATAACAGTTATGAAAAGTACTCAGAGATTGGGCATATAAAGTGATACAGGATATAATAACCCAATCAGTTGAATTTTGGGAATTCTGGGACTAACTGGAATGTGTTTCATGATACCTATCACTACTATACATTGTAGATGCTTAACAAATATGAATTACATAAATACATGAAGATGGCATACCCATCTACAAGTAGTTAAGAGGCGATCTGGGGAGACAGACATGTAAAGAGGTCTTAATTATATGCTAATAATAAGGTATTGAATTTTTAATAAAATGTTCAATAAAAATGTATTGAACATTTTCTTTGTAGTAGAAACTATGGTAGATGTTTTATCTCTATTATTTTTAAACTTTTGAACAATCCTAAACAATGACAGAGATACATTAACAGTTGACAGATAATCCATACTATGTAAATTACATACAGCAGTATACTCATACTATAATGTCTGGTTTGCCTTTGGTGAAGGAGAGGGGAAGAAGTTGTGAAACTCATTTTCAGGCAGAGAAAAAAAGAGGAGAGGCATAGAGATACAAGGGCAAGCTTTGTTCAAGAATCAAAGTATTCAATGATAAAGTAATTTGTAAAAGATGCTTGGAATTCAGTTATACTCTGGATCTACTGCCCCTCAACTTTATGTGACATGGGTCATTACTTTCTATGCAAGGAGGACATTTTTAAGGTTAGATTAAATCTTATTTTTTTTCCTAGTATATGTTATATACATGATCGTGGCTTGGTTACACCTGCAGGGGAGAAGGTCATGATTCTTTTGCTGTCAGTTCAGAGTGGATATGACTATGACATCAGTGAAAGTCACAGAGCTAGGGGAAATTATACTGTGCTGAGCTTAAAATTCTTACAAAATGTTCTTTTACACGTTGAGAGCTCATGCTCCTAAAATAAGTAAATGGGCAAAGAGCTGCTGAGATTGCTGTCAGTGTCTCTTTCCTGTTCTCTGCCACTGCTTCTATATTAGCTTAATGCAAAAAAATAAATAAATAAAACAAGCACATACTCTCAGCTCCCCTAAAAAAAGCCACTTCAGTTTTTCTGCTTCAACATATGACAAAAGTGACTTAAGCAACTTATTGGTCACGTTAGTGCAAGGATATGATAAATTAGATGAAAGTGAGAAACCATCTAGGAGAGCTTTATAATAAACTTATCAACACTCTCTTTAAGACACCCAGCTGGAGGCTGTGACAGTCTCTAAGATCACTGGCCCCAGATTGTCTTGTCTTTTTTTTTATTGAAGCACTAGTATCAATCACAGGTGGTAAGTGGTAGTCAATTATGCTCCCACTTTCAAAATTAATAGCATTATGCAGTCTGACAGGCCCATAGTCTTGGCCTATGAGAGTTAACTTTTAGGCCGTTGATTCTCTCTCTTTCGCCAGGACAGATGTCAAATTCAGCGACTAGAGCTGAACAGGGAGTCCATCTGTCTCTCTCTCTCTCCCTCCTAATGAGTTGCCTGAAATCCCAGTACACTCTGCTGAAGCAACAACCTTCTTGGTACAGTCAACCGCACCAGGAGGGCCTGCTTCCTTCTCCTGCCTCTGGCTTCCATGCATGGACTCAGCTGTCCATGTGAATGTCCTGGAAGTGGCAAAGAGAATATAGAGCTACTGTTCTGGCAAGTGCTTCTTGCTTGAAACTCATGGGACAGGCTGTATAAATACAGCATTTCATTAACTGGATTATCCCTAACCTCCTGATGCCATTTTGATTTAGCCAATTGAGGCATTCATCTATAGTCAAAATTTACATTTTAACTAATCTTCATCATGCTCTTACCCTGTTTTCTCCTGACCTTTCTTGTTGATATCATTGTTGACTGTCAGCACATACAGGCATCATTTCAAGCCATGCCTGCATCAGTGGGAGTTTCGACTACTTCCAAAATCTTCCAACTTGTAGAGTTTGCAAGATGTCCCCACTTCCAATACAGTCCATTCTGCCCATTCTGTATATTTGAGGCCAATTAATCATCACATTATATTTTCTATGTGGGAATTTAACAGTTTTCCTATATTTATTACATTAAATCTAGTGTAATTCAGGGTGTAGAAGTGTGTCAGAAGGTAAAAGTCCTATATTTGGCTTCGACGAACTACTTGTTCAGTTTTTTCTACTTTTATCTTTGCATTTCCTTATTTCAAAAATATACTGCCATTGTCAGACCCAATTCTGTTTTTCTTGATAAATAATTTGCAATCTCTTCTGACAAACTACCCTTACTATTTGTAGACAATCATTTCATATTCCTACATAATTTCAAAGAACACAATTTTGTCTTACATTTGAAAAAGATTTTTTCTTTTATTTTACACCATACTACAATATATTTGTGTTCACTTATTTTAAAAATAATATTTCAAGTAACTCATCATTGAATAAAGTTGCAGTTCTGGAATGCACCATATTTATTTGTTAACTTCTGAGGACACAGATATGCCTTCAGTTAAAGAAGCTGGTTTTTACATTGTTTACTTTTGTTATTATGATTTTGGGGCTTCTTGTTTATTCAACTCTAAGCCAGTCTTATTTCTCGCTTGCTCTTCAAAAGCCTTCCTGGACTCCTTCAAGCTTTATAAGTCGTCTTATTTTTAGCCCTTGAAACACTAAACACTGTACCATGAATTTATCAAGCATCTAATATGGAAAAAGAGAGGACCTAATTATTCACTATCTTGTAGCATTCCATCTGTTTTAATCGTGTTTCAATTTAGAGTGCAGATTCCTTAAAGGCAAAGACTGTCTTACACTGAGTGAATATTCCCAATAAAACTTAAGACTTTTCTAAGTATGAAGTAGGTGGATAAGTGGTTGATTAGGGAGGGATTTTTAATTACTGGTAAAATAGTTGAAGAGATGAAAAATTTTGATAGTTTTGTTCTGAGAGGTACCAGACTGTCTTCTTTTAAAAATGTTACCATGGTGATTATGGACAGAGAAGTCCTCAGAGAGACCTTTTAATTAGAAGAGTGTAGAATGTACTCTCATTTGTATTTTTGTATTTAGTTTTTTTTTTTTTTTCATGTGTCAAAATCTTTTACTGATGATAGTCACTTAAGTAAGTCTTTAGACTAAGGACAAAGCTCAGTGCAAGGATAATCTAATTAGTTTTTACTTTGACTCCTAATGAATATTACTTTTTCTGAATCCACATTTGTGACCTGAACCACACCATTTAGTATTTGGCTACATGCTGTTATTTTTTTTTCCCTCTAATAGTTTTTATACAGAATTGGTCCACCTCATAAAGGGCAGCACCTGTTTTTGCAAATACTTGCATGCCCCACTATGCAGGACATCTTAAATATTTGACTTATTAGCATTCACACCAGTGCTTGGACACAGGTAAGAAATGAATAGTATTCCCACAGAGGAAAGTGCCTGAAGGCTAATCTCTTATTTCATATTCAATTTGCATTTCATAATAAAACACTGACGTTGCATGTGTATATAAACATTTACCTTTTCAAATGCTTTCAAATTATAATCTTATTTCATCCTCTTTGGTATTTTATCCTACTGGTTCCTCACCTTTTATGAGAACAGTGCCTCTTGCTGATTTTATAAACTATACATGACACATGTAATTCAGTTCCTGTTATCCTTCATGTCAGAGCAGTTTTGAATACTCTTTTTATAGAAGACTTTTGAAAGTCAAACACCATTTTCTTCCATTGTATAGTATAGAAAGCTTTCTATAGGCATCTAAAATATTTTAGCACACTTTAATTTTTGTACCACATCTGATGAATTTTTAACCCACAAAGTTTAGACATCACTATCATTGAACATCTCTCCACTTGTACTGATATGACAAAAGTCCCATCAGAAGAAATACATTTATTTATTTTCTTACTTATTTCTCATGTCCTGTGACTTTCAGTGTCAAAAGGTATAGTACAGAAAATACCTTTCTTGCTCATCGGTGTCATTTTCCTCCTTTCTCATTCAGAAGTTGGATCTTTCTTGAAGCATACACCATTCACAACCCATAACATCTCCTCACCTTCTCCTAACCTCTCATTCACTGAAAACTTTATCCCCCTACTCATGTTTGCCTTCCTCTCTATTCCTATCATAGTCATGATTTATGGCCAATCCAGTAGTCACATGGATGATCCATCCACCATCCTGCCCTCTAAATCATAAATTTCATTTTCCAAAAACCTATTTTCAACTTTTGGGTCATATGCTACCATGATGTTTTATTTCCTAGACTTTGACACATCAGTAACTCTATCAACTCTTACTTGTCCTGTTCATTTATTCCAGTATTTTCCAATTTGGGAATCTCTTAAATCTAAGTAAATCTCTGTATCAATTTTTAGTCTCTAACATCCTCCTCTTATCTTCACTCACCCATCAGAGATTTCTAACTCAGTTAAGTGGAATCTGTACCAATCTCCATTTCTTTGTCTCTTTTTTCCTCTATGTACTCAACTGTCAAAATTCTAAACTTGATTTGTACCTAATTATTTTCTTTCTCTCCCTGGAAAAATTGAATATTTAGAAAAAAGAAAAATCACATGATTCTGTTGATGTCTTTTTCTTTAAATTCACTAGTACAAAAATTTCATTTGCACTTAAGCCCATCAAAGAATTTTACTACATTTTCCAAGTAAGTTTAGTTTTCTACTCTATGTAAACTATTTTTTCCCCTAATCATTTTTCTCAGTTGATTAGTTTGCACTATTCTTTTGGTTAACAGATCTGTAAACTTCTGTGCAGTTAGTTTCTGTCTTTTCATCTGCACAGGAGTAGAAGTATTTGTGTATCCGGCTAATCTCCCTTGGTCTAGGGGTATCCTCTCCTCAAACTCCTCTCTGTTAATCATATTCCTTCTCTCTATTTTATCACCAGCATTCACAGGGAGCTGTGGCTCTTACCTGCCCACTCAAGTGATTTAAAGTGACTTACTTCAGGAAAAGCAGAGTGGTAGCTACACTTGGGAAGGCTGGAAAGGGTGGCAGGTCCCTGTGAGATGGAATAGGGATGGAGGTAGGGTTTCATGCAAGGAAGCACCACAACCATACCAGTTTCCTGTAGGCTTTCTTCACGAAAGACCTCATGTGTGTCATGCTTTAGGGCACAGGTGGGAATCATAGGCAAAGAAGGAAGAACACCATATATTAACACTACTATCCCATGTCAACACTTTCAGGGACCTGCACATAACCAAAGTTCTATAGACCATCCTGCTCAGAGAAAGTGGAAAACCACAGAAGTTACTGCATTCAACCACACTTTACAATGGATATGCATATATATGTGTGTGTACACACACACGGGAATCAACACTATCATTAATATGAATCAAAGAACCAAATGACATTGATATTTACTTGAATTTTAAATCTGTGAATTGCCACTAGATGGGGTTCTCCTAGCAGTGAGTGCTAGATTGATGGAACTTCAAATGATCATGGGCAAGAACTGACTTAGTAACCAGTTTTCTCTCTAGTCCAGATTCCATGGGTAATTCCAGTGGGAGGAATGTACTCCACAATGACAAGTGACAAGTGAATGGTTTTCAGGGCCAGAGCTCTGCATGATAAATGAAACTCACCAGCAGAAATACAGGGTCCTATACATAAAGACCTAGGAGCCACTCCTTCTGTAGACTCTCCATGAAACAGGTTGAATATATTTAACTTTGGTTCAACTCATCTGAATTTCACCAAAACAGCAATAGTTGGAGGATATCCAGCCTGGGTCAGAATGCCTATGCTAGCACACCCTCCTGTGTCATATTGGTGACTGAAGGTAAAATGTCATGGCTCAGCTTTGTGCCAGAATTCAAGTGAACAGTGGGCACAGGAAATAGATTGGGGCTGGGCCAGAACAAACAACCTAATGAGGGAAGGATTAATTCACAAGTGGATAGTAAGCAACTGAAATTACAGTGGCCTGGAGGGATATGGAAGATGGAAATTTGATCCTGCCAACAAGGACAGACAATATTTTGTCAAGTAGAACTTGGCAGCATTAAACTCCAGACTGAAACAAGACACTGTCAGGAGTGTGGCCGGGCCTTAGGTCCTGAGATTTGTCCACAGTGGGGTTGAAGCACACACTGAGAATAAGAGAATGGCATTTTGATCCTGGAAAATTCTTGGCAAGAGCAAGGCTGACAATCAAGGTCACTGCTAAAAGTTTTTCCAGGCAATACTTTAAGTCCAATACTAAAATTGTGAATTGAAAACACGAGATAAGCCTAGTCCTATGAAATGGCAAATACAAAACCCAACTAAGGCTGGCTAAGGCCTGGAGCTCATGCAGAGCAAGGTGGGAAGGCTTGGTTCAGAGCTCACACTGTTATCTGCCAGCTCTGTTTGTCTAACTCCTTTTTTCCACCACTGGTTTTCTCAGTGTTTGTATTGGTGTTGGCTTCAGAGGAGCAAGAACAATTGGTGAAAAGATGGTGGTGGCGCAGAATTTTCCATGTGTGGGCTTCTGTCATCACCAGTAGGCCCAGGGACAGGCTGCAGCAGAGGAGGTATAAGAAGGTGCAAGTCAGGCAGAGTTCAGGCCTCAGGAGGGTAGGGACACAAAGTTCCAACAGGTGGAAGAATACAAACCTCCAACCCAAGGGACAGCCTGCCAGGAGCTGAAGAATCTGCACATTGACAAAACTTTTGGACAGAAAGAAACACCCATCTTCCAAGCAATGAACCAGAGGGCACCTCCATGCTAGCACTCTGTTCCACAAGGCAGTCCTGAGGGAGTCTGAGTACCAATCAAGCACTACATTTCACAGGGTCACTGAATTTTTTCAAAAGGCACCTCCATTTGCATTTGATTCTCAAAACTATTCCAAGATTGTGGAAGGGCAACCACCATCATCATGTCCATGTGGATTAGATACTGCAGAAATAAATGCTTCTCTTTATATAAGGCAAGTGTTGATTCAACATTTTCAAAAGATTCACTATAATGAAACTCTTTTTGGTTTCAAGATGAATGTAACAAGTCTAATGGAGCACTCCAGAGTGGAATTCCCACTGGAAAGGGGCACCTTGGCACCTCCCAGCCTCTTCAGGGACAGTTGTTGACAACATATTCGGGATGAGGAATCAACTTTGTGTTCCATCTAAACAATGGAAGGACAAGGTGGAGCCTGTGAGACATCAGAAAATAACCACCTGACAAACTTTGTCCTTTGACAAATTCATTAGATGAACTATTTATAAAATCAAAACTTTCCTCTGAGGTTCAAATTCTACTCTGAAGTTCCATAAAGCTAAAAACTATGACAGGCCTTCTACCAGAACGCTAGAACTTTATAGATGATAAGTTCCATGGAGCACTTCACAGATACCATATCTAGGAAAACAGCATACTTCAAATTCGACCATTACCAGGCTACTTGACTATACTGATTAATATTTAAATTAAACCTGGGAGAAGAATTCAGTTACATTTTTTATTGGAGCAATATATGCCTTATTAAATCTTCTCTAAGGAAAGTCTAATTTAAATTCACAAAGGAATTATATAAAAGAAAACATTTCCAATTACTCATGCATCCTTTAAAACATTTGGAGGATAATCTATGTGATGATATAAAACCATACTCTGTAACTGAGGGATACATGCATCTTTGCACAACAAGCAAAGTCCCCATCTTCCAAATGATATACAGGACAGTTATCTCTCATTTGAAGTGGCATTACTCCACAGGTGCTTTCCACAGAAAAGTCCTGCAATACAAACAAGACAGCCTCCCAAAAGTTACACTGTATATGTCTAGGCCATTTAGGAGTGAGCTAGTAAATTCACCAAAGGTAACAGTATTATTTGAGAAGAAAACCATGCTGGCTCAAGAAATGACAAGGTATTTTAGGTTAAATAGTGGAAAATTAATTTTAATGTTCAAACACATAAGGAAATTTACTTTTAATCATCTCCTTTAATTTGGTGCTTATTAGGATGGATATAAAATTCTAGTTCTGATAATTTCACATTGTTTTTCATGTTCAAAAGCATCAGGTTGACTACAATTAAAAGCTAAAGTATGAGTAGAAGTTCATGTATTTGCTCACTCTAGCTTTAAAGTTTTCTGTAATAAAATAATCACTATTATTAATAAGGAAGGAATAGGAAAGTAACAATCGAAAGAATGTTTATGGTACTCAGAAATAATCTAAAGAAATAAACTAATATTTTGGTATTCCCCTGCCTCAGGAAGATGATAATGCATATTCATACATTTTTCTAATCTTTAAAACACTTTCTAAATAAATTTTAACGTGGGCTTAATACAAAACTATTTTTATTAAAACAATTCTTTCTCTAAATGATGTCAATTCCACATGCTCCTGTTCCCCAGAAATCGTTTCCCTTACATTAATTTTCCATGCCAAAAATTAAGACTATTTTCATCACAAAAGCTCTTCCAAATATTAAGCCCATTTGAATTTCTATCCGACAGTACTGAAAAAAACAGAATTTCATCATCACTATTTACCTATTCTCGTGTTATATTGAAGCTCATATAATCCAGCCTACATAAACCATCTAAATCAGACCTATGACATAATTATTTTTCAATGAGTAAGATAAAAATTACATCTGCATATAGAAATTCCTTCAAAACTGGTATGCCTTATAGCTCCACCATCACGAATTATAAAAAAGAATAATCACTAGTTATACATTCACCTAATTGGGACACATAATTTAAAGAAAACAAAGGAAAGGCTATTTAATTTCAGAAGAAGGGGATGAGAACCACATGTGTTGGAATACACACTGGAAGGGAAAGCATATTCCATGCATCTTACAATACTGGCTTCCATTACAAATGGGTGCACACAACAACGCATCTATACTCATGTTATTTGAAACACAAAGTACTCATTTATTTATATGTGATCACAACAATTCTGTCTATATGTATGTATCTCCTCTAGGTTCAACATCCCCCCTTCTGAAAATTACATCCTCATGCACAACCTCTCTCTGAAGCAAATACATGAGCAATGGTTCAAACACAGGAATTAGGATGGTTCATGAAATATAATGACATGACAATCTATAACTTTTGGATTACAAGAAAATAAACAATAAGTACATTTATTTCAAAACACTAACCCTGAAGAAAAGCTAAAGGGGGCATGGAGTACGTTCTCTTGACAAAACTCAGAAATGAAACATCTGTGATAAACACAGACAGAAATAATCCATAGACGTCAGAACGATTCCTCTGTTAAACACGTTTCTACCAACTGGATATAACCATTCACACTACAAACACGATCAACAGCATGGGATGGGGGTACATATCCTAACGGAAGATCAACAGGTTCTAACAACACATGTACACAAATGAAGGTTTGCATAAATCATACCTGTCCACATGGATAAAATGCCAAAACCCATACATTCCTTCACTTTCAAACTGCATGTAAGAAGAGTTGTACAAAATCTGGGCAGTGGTTGTGGCACAGACCCAAAGGGCAGCGCTCGCGCTGGCAAGGGCCGCCTCCCCAACGACCCTGGTTCTCCTTCCCGCCCCCCCGCAACACACACAAACACTCCCTCTCCACTTACTTTTTAACCCTTCTACTTTGTCTCCTTTATTTTGTACTCTCTTTTCCAAAAAGTTTGCAACCAAAGACACTCCAAATGGTAGGATGGTCTGTCCCACCCCAACGACTCCTCCTTTGCCTGCTGCTCTGGGTCCTGGCTACTGCTGGCCTGCTCCTTCCTCCTCCTCCTCCCCCGCTTCCTCCCAGCCTTCCTACCCGCCCACGCGCCCCACCCCGCCCCCAGCACTGGTAGCACTGCTGTAATGCAGGAGCTGCCTGTTGGAAACCCAAACCTGACTGGTTTCTGAGCACACCCAGTTGCCCTGCTGGTGCCCTGGCTGCCTACCTGCCACGTGTTTTCTTGGCTTAGGTCTTCAGCCTGGCAGGGGGCATCGAAGGCCAGCAGGGGGATCCAGCACGGGGAGCGGGGGTGTGGGCAAGCCGGCAGGGCGCTGGAGCCAGGAAAGCCGCCAGAGGCTAAAGACTCGCGCGGTCCAGGCCGCCACCTCAGGTGCGGGAGGAGGCGCTCCGGGAGGCCAGGCCAGGTCAAGTCTGGGCGGAGTGCGGCGGGGAAGAGGGGCGACTCCACGCTTCCTGGAGGCAGGCGCCTCGACTCACGGGTCCTGCACACACGGAAGAGAAAGACGACCTGTTTTACCCGCATGCGCGCTGGAGAGCGACGGCAGCTGTGTGGAGCCAAGAGTGGCGCTCCTTGTCGACTTCGCGTTTTTCTTGGTGGAGGTGCTCCACTGTGCAGGGTTGAAGTGGTGGTTGAGAGTCCTAAGCCTCTATATGTACATACATATACACACACACACGCATACACACACGCACACACACACAAATATGTTACATAGTATTACATATATGACATATATTTCTCGCTATATCTGTGTGTATGTATATATATATATATATATATATATATATATACACACACACATATATGAATACTCATTTGTCAGATTTCCAGGTGGGAGGGAGGTCCCCTCCTTTCTTCTGAGGATATACAATTAAAGCCTCTGTGTAGTTACTCTGCTTGCAGGAGCCAAGGTAGAATCCCACGCTAAGACTTCTCTGCAATGCAGGGTTGGCACAGTGAACAGATTTATGGTTTTGAAAATAGCCAAATTCATTACAATCATTTAACAGAAATATATACCTGAAGAGCCCACTTTGAATTTTTTAACGTATAATGATGCAGGAAATCAGGAGATACATGTCCTGAAATTTGAAGGTCACAAATATGTATGTATACCTGTATGTGCTCACACACCTTAGGAAGGGGAGTTTGAAATCTGCTGAGATTAAAATGAATGAAATATATAGTTTATGGTAAGTGTGGACACAATTTCCTTTTCATCTTTCAATTCAATGCTTCTTATATGTAACTGCAATGATTGAAAGGGCATCTGAATTAGTTTTAAGTTAATTTAAAGACTCATCTCAACCTTGAATACAACCAGGTATTTTTTTCCCTTCTATTTAAAATGTAACCTATTCCTTCACTTAGATTTTAGTGAATGGCTTGGAATAGATTTTCCATATCTTAAAACACGTTTATTTAATCAGGGACTCTACCCAGACTTTTTCCTTTCTGGTGCACTTCTGACTTTTAAAATGTGCCTTTATTTTGGATAATTCTTTGGGCATAATTCAGGTTAAAAAAGTTCAGAACAAAGCAAGGCAAAGTGAAGGGCAGAATACCAGATAAATGACAGTGTGTGGACCACTGGCACAAGTGACCAAGTTTGAAATGCTTGTTATAGGTGAGAAGAGACCACTGCTTATAAAGTAGAGACTCCAGACTTAAAGAAGCTTCTTTTCACAGCATATTTTATCTAGTTCCCATTTTATTAAATGACAGGGTTGTATCAATCATTAAGTAATCAGAAAAGACTTGCATTTCTAGAGATTTTATTTTTTTACTTCAACAGAATTCTTGCTTCACTCTGCCATGGGGAATCAGTTCTGTGAAAGCCAGAACAGGAAGACTTTGAACTTTTAACACGTAATAGAGCCTTGCTAAAGGTGATTTTGAAAGTAAACTTCAGTCGAACCATTTTAAAGAGTACTGCAGTGTTAATTTTCAGAGTGTTTTAAATCACCTTGGCTTTTCCTCTAGTACCAGATCTCAATGTTCCGCACTTGAATTTTTATAACTCTGCATGGTGTGTAACTGTGCACCAGGCAGCCATGTCTTAGATACAGCATTTTTTATTTCAAGCCTACCAGAGCCTGAACCATAGTAAGAGGCATGATTATTGGTTTAGAAACATGTAATTAAAATGAGCTTTGAAAAACTTTAGAAGATCAATGATCTATTGCCCATGGATCAAATTTCTTAAGAGAGCTAAACCCAGGGACATAAGTCAAAAAGTCTCACCTAATGAATGAGTCTCACTGTCCCAGTCTGGGTTCTTTTTTTTTTTTTTTTAATTTTTTTTTTTTTATTGTAAACAAATGGGATACATGTTGTCTCTCTGTTTGTACATGGCGTAAAGGCATACCATTTGTGTAATCATAAATTTACATAGAGTAATGTTGTTTGATTCATTCTGTTATTTTTTCCCTTCCCCCCACCCCTCCCACCCCTCTTTACCCTCTATACAGTACTTCCTTCCTCCATACTTGCCCCCCTCCCCAGTCTGGGTTCTTAGGTTCACAATCTTGGCAATTCTGAAAAGCAATATTTTCATGATCCACAGGCTCACCATCATCACCAACTTTTGTCCCTGAGATTGCCAAGTGCATTAGATATTTTAGAATTCTTGATTCACTTTTTTGGTTAAGATTAATATATGTGTACATTTAAGGTAGAAATTAACAAAATGCAGGGAGACAGTAATTTAGGTACTTTCTTTAATTGTTTTTTCTCTGCATGTATATCTAGATGGGATCTTTCTGTTTATATAATTCCATGCCCTGTTTTGTAAAATAAATGCATCAAAGTATGTAATTTGCTATTTTTAGAAGAAAGAACATACTGTATTCCATGAGACCTGGGTTCTAGCCAGGTAATTATCCATTTTTTTTTTTAAGGAAAGATTTTTAGAGACCCTTTAAATGAATAATAATAAAATTACAGAATTTAATAATAATAATAATAAATCAGGAAAGCCAAATTTGGTCTGATATTAATTTGCTCCTTTTCTCTCTGCCTCTTTCCTGGTCTTTCGAGATGGATATCATTATGAAGCTGCAGGCTGGTATGTTACCCACGGGTATGTGGCCGTGGGAGGTGGTAACTTGTAGTGTAACCCAGGCAGGCCCAATTCCTTACTGTCGCTGGTACCCTCAACCCCAAAACCACCATCATCATTACCACCATAGGTTTTTACATGTGAACAATAATTTACATCCAAGAAGTAAAACAAAACAAAACAATGCTATTCTTATCTGCCCTGAGCATAGAGGGAAGAGGGAAAATTATTACTCTCATTTTATAGTTGATTAAAGTTGATTACAGAATTTGTCCTGGGCCACACATCTGGTAAAGGGTGGATTAGAACCCCAATTTGGACTTTGCGACTCTAGGGCTAATGTTAAAAAACAACAACAACAAACTATTAGTAGGGTGTCAATCTGCATAAAAAATTAAGAGGAGGCAGATAATGGTGATAGTAACAACATAATTAAATTAATAACTGAATTTATTAATTGCTTATTTTATGTTGGGCTCTATGCCAAGACTTGGCTGGATTATCTCATCTGATCATCACAACTCTTTGAGATGACACTATTACTATCCCCATTTTGTAGAAAAAGCAGTTGAGCACAAAGGCACAGAGAGATTAAGTACACACACAGCTGAGAGATGGTGGAATGAAGATGGGACTTGGGGGATTTGAACTTAAGAGGACATTCTCACAATGGTCATCAGAAGGCCAAGCTGTCCAACTTAAAAAAAAAAAATCTCTTTTTAAAGCTCATTATTTAACTGTTCAATTATGTTAAGAAGACTCAAAGTGCACTACATATTCTTTTGTGTCTTTTTTCAATTTTTATAAAAATAAACATTTTGATATCTTCTCAGATGAAACTTGTTTTTTGACTTGTGACTTTATTAAAGAGATTAAAAGGAAAAACTTGGAGTTATTTGTCTTTGTTATATTTTATCCTAAATTAACTTTCTATGTAATTTTGAAGAGTATTTAATTCATTCATTTTAGTCCAGGCTCTGTGGATAATATCCCTGATTATGCACCTATTGTTTTATCTGTTATCTATTATTGATAGTCACATGTACTTTTGATTTGTTTTTACAAGATTTAGTTTGTGCTACATGTTAACGTGCTATATCATTTATTCAATAATATATACATATTTATGTACATTTAAATCCAAAGGAAATCTTTAATCATGCATTTTTTTTCTGTAGATGTCAAACTATCTGAACCTACTTTGAGAGACCTAATAATAAGCATTTGACTGTTGGCCATAGAAATAGCTTGACCCACAATCTTCATTAGTCAAGATTTATAATGGGATGGTTGGGAAAGAAGCAGCTTTTAAGATGTATTGAAATAGCAAAGAGATAGTCATGAATAATTTTAAGTGAATCTATTGGTGAACTCTTTTATATACTAAAAAAGGGTTATGTGACTATGTTTTTATGGTTTGCCTAGAGACAAGTTGGCCTTAATTCATTTTTGTTATTTATGGGTAATGTGTTCTGGTTCACTTTGATTTTCATCTGTATAAGTCAGTTTTGGTTTCTGCATTATCAGATGGGGTCAAGGAAGAGAACCAGTTCTCATTTTTCTTGAGCCAAAGTTGACCTTGTAAAGAAAAGACATGTATCCTACATTAATCACGGTGGCAATCAGCTCCTGGGTTTGGATTACATGAAATAATTAGGGCCTGGACGCCTAATGATGAAATTGCTTCCTCAGCCACTGTGACTCATTCCACATCGCTTGTTAGGGTTTTTCATCCTCCTGATCATCCACATGGCCCCTCCTCTGCCATGCTCAGTGTCTCCTGGAAATCTGATGCACCCTTAGCTTTTAAGACCAAACAGGGTGCTCAAGGGCCTTCATGTACAAAGCATGCTGTGAAACCATCGAGCCTTTATGTGTTTGTTGAAAATCCCACATCACATTACACCACATCACATCACAGGGGGGCTTCTCTTTCTGATTTGCCAATCTTGTTTGTGCTCCCATGATCTGGTCTTAGGAAACTGATTCATCTGAATCCTTCCTATTATTTTCCCAGGTGTCAATTCCATTTCTTGGTCCCTGGAGCTTATTGCTTGTGGTCCAGTTAGGTATCACAACTGCTGCTTATTAAACTAGTGTCTCAGCACACTGACTACCTATAAAATTCAAAATGGCAGACACCACGTTATACTGTACATATGTATTTGCATTTCCCACATTGTTCTTCTGATTGTGAGTGCCCGTGAGTATTCATTGTGTGGATTAAGTTCTGCATTTTTTCTCCTAAGACTTTCACCAGCAGGCTCTTCAGTGTCAGGCACTGTGCTAGATGGTAAGGAACCCTGTGAAAGACAATTCCTGGCCTGGATGAAGACAGTCCAAGGCAGGATTCAGGCAGTGAAGGCATAGTTCCCACGGGGAACTTCTCTAGCTTGGGCTAAAGAGAGACAAAGGGTGACCTTGGAGGACAAGGCCTGGACACTGGTTCAACGGGTGACAAGGAGGGAGGAGCCTCTGGGACTGCTGTCTGTGGTAGTGACATCTCAGGTGAATCTTGCAGAGTAGGAAGAAGGGAGGCATAGGGCAAGTTCAATGTGCTTCAAGAGTTGCAAGTGATTAGAATATTGAGGGAGCGAGTTGCCACAACGGGGAAGAAGGGGACAAGCAGACAGCACAAAAAGAAAACAGAGAGCCAAGGCCACAAGGGAGAAGACTTTATCTCAGGCTGGAGGGGGCAGCAGAGACCAAGAAGCTGCCTGGGACCTCTCAAGCTATGAACCCAACTCTTTCATAGAGTTTAAAGACTTGTCAGGCATGAATTTGCCCAGGGTGAATAAAGAAGCAAATTGATGTGCTTCAGTCACCAGGTCAGTGGTAAACATCTTAGAATGAAGATGATTATGGGCCTGTTCAATCAGAATTTTAGGCAATTGTTTCAATGATAAGAAAACAAATTTCACTTTTTCTTGTGGCAGAATGTATGAATGATCTTAGTAGGACACTCCTCCCCTTTCTGTCCAGAAGTTTCTTTACACATAGGCTTAGCAAGAAAAAGAAAGTGTCCAGGTGGCAGGTGGCATTTCTGCAGTTCGCACAGGGCAGATGACTCCAATTTTGTTTTCTTTTTGATTTCAATTCCTCTTCTTCATGGAAGTATAGGAACCCTGGAATAAAGAGAACATGTAACTCTGTGAGTCCACATTTATCCTTGAATAGAGATAATTTTTTTTTTTTTTAATTTTAGTGCCACCAGTGATGTATCTGGCAAAGCGTGAAGCAGAAGTTCCACCAGCATCCCACAGGAGAGGAAGCCTCTCAAGGGACTGGACAGTAGGCTGGGTACTTAAACACAGACTCTAAGTCCCATTGCCACTTTTGCAGTTCCCCAGGTGACAAGGTCACCAATTGCCTCCATTCATCAGTGTCCTCTTCTGTTATGTGGTGGGGATGATCCTAGTATCCTTTTATAGAGTTGTCTTAGAATGTGCTCTATATTCTACTATTAGATTTTTCCCTTTCTCCATATTTAGGCTTTAACAATGTAGCGAGTATTTATTGAGCTCCTATTGTATGCTGGACACTTTTCCTAAACATTTTACTTACTCCTTTCAGTCAAGTGAGATGATATACTTTTGGAGGGGGGGCAGGAAACTTAAACACAGAGCTAAAATAAGTGGTTGAGGAATTTTAGGTAGTGAAAAAGGTTTCATCCCAAGTTAGTGTTCATTTCACCACATGCAGGTATTCTGTGTAATCTATGAATCTTTTTTTGATAACCCTAACTCATAACTTCCTTGTTAATATAACACTTGGATTATTTCAGTTTCAAGTGCTTAGGTTTATGACTTTCAAATCTTTTATTTATAGGCAGATTCTATCAATAGGTGAGAATCAGAAATTTTATAAATACTTTTCAGCAAAAATAGCGTGGTGGTGCAAACAGTTATTTATCACAGCATGCTTCATATTAAAATATCTGACAGACAGCTTATTATTTTCTTGCCAAAGTGCTAGGACTCCAGAAAAGGATTAGAAAATCCTCTTTTCCAATGTCATTTGTCTAAAATACTAATTGCCAGAGCACCCAGAAACCTCCTGTGCTTGCTAGAGCTTCTTTTAAAAAAAAAAAAATTATAAACAGAAAAAAATAATGTAAGGTGCCAACCTGAATGCAAATTGCCTCATTTTTAATTACATTATGGGTGTAAATTACCCCCAATGCCAAACATTTATGCCCTGGATTCCAGAACTCCTTGTCATAATTACAGCTCCCATCGCTCCGTGCAATCTCATAGTGGAAACGTGTAGTGGCAATAATTATGAAAAACACTTGTGATGTGCAGCACAATTTAAAATCGAGGATCATGGTTCTATATTTGAAATGTAACATCCAACCCTGTCAAACTTTCACCAACACCTAAATCTGAACAGTTCTGCTCACAGTCTCAGAAATAAGAAATGACAAATTGACATTTGACAATGACAATGACAAATGACAAATTATTGAATTCAAAGACTAGGGCTCTGGGTACCAGTGAACAGGAAAGCATCTGCAGGTCGGGTGACCTTGGACTGCCTTTGGCTTGAGTTGGCTCATCTGCCAAGTAGGGATAATATCTGCTCTATCAAATGAAACTACCTTTTCAAGGAATACATAAAATTTTGCATTAGTTGGATGGAAAAGCCAAGGTAATGTCACAAGAGGCCCAAGAGGATAGTGGCTAAGAGAACAAAGACACTTATTCCTCTTTTTGGTACTGATCCCAGGACTTGAGTGGCCTGTTTTTTTCCATGCTGTCATTTTGGAGTTCTAGTTTCCTTGAAGCTTGTTTATTGGCTGTTACTAGGGCAATGAGCTTATCCGATGTCAGGTTTCAAGCTGCAACAAGCAGGAAGAGGAAAACGTTCATGGGTTATTTTCTAGTCAGGCTTGGAATAGACACATCATTTCTGCTTATCTGCTACTATCTGAATTAAAATTAAGCATTTTCTTATGAGGGTAAATAAAATGCTACTAAAAATATAGTATTATCTCTTGGTAAATGTTGCTCCCTAGAATGCAACAAAAGATCCGGAAACACTGTGAGTTGTTTTTTATTCTATTTTTTTCTCTTCAGTTTATCACAATAATCCCCTTATCAGTGAGTTATTTCCTTTGGTGTGCTCTTTCTTAGGTTCCACCTTTGATCACTTATCACCATCTTTTGGGATAAGTTGTAGCTCTCACAATTGACCATTTATCAACATTTCTAGTGGCTTCCACCCTTTCTTAGCTTGGTACCAATTAGGTCACTAAAAACAAATTATCATCCCCATCCATGGTTATTTGTAATTTAAGCCACATCATTGCCCAGGTTGTTTCTAAAACAACTCATTAATTTCAACTTGATCAGCTTTACTTCTCTATAAACTTCATTTACTTGGTCAGCCTATGAGTTGCCATCCATGGTGTCCTGCAGTGATTCAGAGGGCTGGGACTGTGGGTTTGGCCTTAGGCCAGGGCGTGGAGTTCAAAATGCATCCAATATTGTCAGGCAGATTTTAATCGTGAATAAAAGCTTAACTCAGATTAGGAGAGCTGTGAGGTACAGAGCCCCCTGCAGTTCATAGCAGCGACTGTCCCATCTTCTCTTACAAGGGACTAGACAGCATGATCATCATTGGGAAATCAGAAACAAGCATGACCCCAGCCTCTGCTCTGGAGTGACAGTGGAGACATACACCACCATGTTGCCCGGTGGGGCCCTGGTGGCTGGGAGCAGGTGCACAGGAAGGTGGATTGGGTTGGGGACACTGTGCATTCATTTCATCCTCCAAATAACAGGATAAAGGCAGTATTGTTCTCATTCTCTAGATTGGAAGACTGAGGTTCCAAGAAGTGTGTCACAACTTTAAACCACAGGGCTGGCCCAGGGTCCCAGTGTGTCCTTCCTGGCACACAGTCTTTCATGCTAGCTCACCATGGGTAGGTCTTTAGAGTCAGGGTGAAAGAAATTACACAGGTGTGTTTCCCTTGGGTCTTCCTGTGTGCTTGGAGGCTCAGTCCCTCCTGTCAGCATCAAAGGATGTGACGGAGAGGGTGAGCACATGTGAGTGGGGGTATGTGGCTATGTGAGTGGGAAGGAGAGGTGCCTTTGGGGTCTCAGGGGCCGTGAACTCTAGTGCTCACTCATTTGTTGTCATCCTCTCCTGACGAATTTACCTCCCTTTCCACTTCTACCATTTAATGATGAGACCCATGGCTGGAAATGCTCTCCCTGGTGAGGATGGTATGCTCAGGTATGGTGCCAGGTGCATTCCCACTGTCGGGTGTGCAGCTTCACAGTTTGCTTCTCTCCTTCGAGGATCATGACGTTTTCCTAGGTCTCTGGGCTGGAAAGTCATCTGGGAGTTCCCACAGCATGAAAGGCCTAAACATCTCTCATTTCCATGAGATCCCAGTCGACAAGGCTTGTGCGACTCCACCTCTCCCTTTCCAGGTGGCCAGGGGTGAGGGACTTGAGTGGGACAGATAAGCACACCAATGTAGTGAAATACATCCCCACACCTGGAAATCCCTGGAGATAGTGGACACTCATCTGGGGGAATTTGGTGGTATATATTTTATTAGTTCCGAACCTACTTTTTTTGGTTTAAGGTGGTAAGTTCAAACTGTTAAAAGAGCTTTTAGGTCTTTACAAATAAATGGACCCTTCATGCTTAATTTTCAACTTCAACTGCTGAGACCCCTCAGGGATGCTCTGCTGATCTGTAACGCTCACACCTGGGAAACTGAGCTCTGGGTCTTCCTCATCTGGCTTCCTTCTCTGTCAGCCCACATCTCTTTCCCAATCACCCTTGCTTGCAATCTGACACTGTTCTGCACAATTTGCTTCTTGATTCCCAATACCAAACCTGTGCTCAGAACCCTGTCTTTGCATGGGTAAGTCTTCCTCTAGGGCCTCACTAAGGAGGAAGCACCCATGGCCTCAAGGCAGACTGGTGACGGAGCTTGGCATACTCGAGGTGGTGGTATTGTTTGGGTAAATCAGGCCAAGAATGACCTGTCCACTTCTGGTATCCTCATTCCAAAGAAGCCTGAATAATTGACTTCGATATCTGCTGACTCTGTTGATGAGTGGGGAAAAGCCCCCACTCTGCTGGGTGTCAGCCTGATCTGCTCTATTTATGCCTTGGATCCTTGTAGAATCTGCCCAAGAAAAATGTTGGACCCCAAGGAGGCTTGGGGCAGCTTTCATGATTACTAACATGGTAGGCTCTTGACACTTGAAAAATAGAGATATTCTGGATCATCTGGTCTCCATTTATAGAAAGGGGAGTGAAAAAGTTAAATGACCTATTCAAGATTATTTATCTAGAAAACAGTCTATCCAGGAACCCGACACACCCTAGGGACTTCAGAGACCATTTCATATTCTTCCTCATCAGACTCATTAAAGAAAGACACCTCTGAATTGGTAAAAAGGTAGAATAGTGCAAAGTGAGAGATGGAAAGGGTCCTATTATTCATGACTTAGTTTAATAATTTCACAGATAAGGAAATGGGATCTGGCAAAGTTCCAGTCTGCCCAATGTCCTATTCCCCCCCCCAAAACTGAAAAATGTCAAAAATCCCTCACACATCCCTGGGCCCTTGAAGGCAGACTTGGGTGGGGTCTGGAAGCAGTCTTTGTTTTCTTTCTTTATGTTCGTGGGTAGATTCTAATGTGAAGCCCATGCTGAGAACAGTCGTCCTGGGAACTGTCAAGGCTGTGAAGCAGGCCCCACATCCTTGACCTCCAGGGCTCCACTCTGCTGGGAGGAGAAGATGCCTGCTTCCGGCAGACTGTCTCCACCATGGCTCTGCATCACACGTCTTCCTGTAAAATAGAATCGCTTACATTTGAATCTTGCCAATTTCTTCTGTAGAGTTGTAACTTTTTATATTATTGCTGATTATTTCTTGAAATTAAGTTGGATCTTCTTTATATGTATTACATTTTAATTTTAATAGCAGACAATTAGATTTCAAGGAAAGAGCTTATTCTGTTTTCTGAATGGACTTACTCTCTTTGGTTTAATTATAATGTTGGAAAGTTGATTGGCTCTGACTAATTGCATTTCTCCAACAAGAAAGAGAGAGAGAGAGAAAAAAAAAAAGCAAATCAGAACTTCCAAACCATAAGACTGAAGTCTAAACAATTAGTAACAATGTCTTACTTTTATCTGTCCCATCCCAACTGTTGTGGGGTGCTAAAACAATGGGCTACTGATTAGGGAGTTGACAAATAACTGAAATTTATACCTCACAGTTTTGGAGGCTGGGAAGCTCACGGTCAAGACTTCTGCAGACTCTGTATCTCCTGAGCACCCATCTCTGGTTCATCTGCAGAGCCTTCTAGTTGTATCCTCACAGGGTGGACCTGGGGATGAGGTGTCTGGGCCTCTTTTGTAAGGGAACAACCCCTACCCACCAGGGCCCCACCCTTAGGACTTAATGTCTCCCAAGGACCAACTCCTAAGACACTCACCCTGGAGGTGAGGATTTCAACTTGTGAATGTCAGGGGACAAAGATGGTCTACAGCATTGACTAAGCAATTCTGAATCCTTCATGGCTCCTCCTTTCTTGCAGGCAGAGTGTGCGTTGGGATTTGGGGTTGAGCTGCAGGGTCACTTGCTCCATGGTGGGGCCACCTTTGCACTCAGACTCCTTCCAGTCACACCAAACTTTCTCTGGACTTCTATTTCAGATTCTAACCACCTGCCTTCTGCCTTCTCTGTAAACTCCATAGTTCCCATAATATTATTTATCTGGCTGCTAGAGACAGCCAGGGTCAAAGAAAGTCACCCAGGATCAGCCACGATTTAGACAAGAAAACCTTTGTGACATGTGTAAGCATCTGCAGTGCTGACTCTCTCACTTTCTAGGTGAACTGCACGTCTTAAAACGAAGACTGATTGACTTGTTTAAGGCAAAGCCAGCTCATGGGCTCCGTGGCAAATCTGTCCTCTTCTACATTTCTGAAGCTGGCAACTCTGCATGCGATTTACTGTCCCCAGAGGGCCTAGCTAGTGAGGTTGAGGACAGATCATACTCAGAAACAGTTGTCTGAATGGCTCAGTGGTGACATCTAAAGTTTTCACCATGAAAGGGGTGTCAAAAGCGCACAGTGTAAACAATAAAGTTCACTGAGTTGAACGCCTCATTAGTGGCAAAAGTTAGAACAGAAACAAGAGGGGTTTGTGCTGATGTAAATAGCGGGATGAAACAGTGGTGGGAGGAAGCTCCTCTGCCTGCCCCTCTTGTAATAGTGACGGGCTGGGGAAGAGATGAGACAGAATCCTTTGGGGTCCAGGCAGTAAGGCAGTAAACTCAAAACCTTAGAAAACAGGGAACTTCTGATGGATGCCACCACACATGTTAGTCAACTTCAAAAAATTTGGAAAATTCTAAAAAGTGTAAGGAAGACAAAAGTGGCCGTGAGGTAGCTCCTATCCATATTTATCAATTTCCTTTCTTCTTAAATATCAAAATTCATTTGTTTGCCTATTTATACTCACATATACTGTGTATATAACATACATCGACCATGTACAATGTGTACAGTACTGCACATTTCTTCTTTCATACAAAAAGATGTTTCCTGATAGCATTAAGATTTGTTAAAAAATGCAGAGTATTGCAAACAAATCTATCAAATCTATTTCCTTAAGCAAGCTCATTGATTCCCTGAGTTTAAATATATCTCTCTAGCCTACACGTCTCTTTGCTTAGCACCTTAATAACAACTGCAAATTTGACTTGTGCTCATTGGTATTCCAAATGTAATATCCCTGAACCAGACTGTTTGTCCTCTTCTCTTCCAGCTTTGTAAGGTGAGCTCCTTCCTCCCCTAAGTTACTTCTGATGGAAACTTGGAAGCCATATTTGACATCTTTACTTCCTATAGTGGGTCTTCCTTAGAACAAAATGGAGTCTGAAAAACATGTATGTTGAGTCATGTATGCAGATGTGGTATCAAGTTCCGCCTGTAACTTAAGGGGCCTTTGCTGGATCAAAGAAATGAGTGGGAACCCTGCAGTGAGTTGGCTGTACAGTGTCCAGAATCTTAGACATCCATGCAGGGTGATGTGACAAGATGAGAACTCTGGCAAAGACATTCTAGTGATAGGTGAGGATGCACATCAAGAAGACATCAGAAAACCATCAAGAAAGACAAAGAGGTGTGAGCCACCTGAACTGGGGGCTTCATCATTGCAGCAGGGGTGAGGATGAGATGGTGAGAAAATCAGCTCTCAGTTTCTTTTTAAAGAGTAGGTGACCAATAATCCAAGGGTTTAATTCATCTGTGGGTTCAAGATGGTTTGTCTCAGAGAAATGGAGGCAGGCAACCTTGAACCCTAAAATAACTGAAGCTAATGCTTCTGAAGTGTGGTAGTCAGACAGGAATACATTTAGCTAGGACCACACTCTGAAGTAGTGATCCAGTCTGCCCACTGTGCGGGCAGAATCCTGACTGCCTCTGTTGCGAATCACCTTGCTCTAAGATATGACGGTATCAAAGTTTTTTTTTTTTTTTAACTCAAAACTTTAGAAAGATTTCAGAAGACCCCATAGAATGAGTTAAACAATAGGCACATGACAGACTGGGAAGGGAGAAGTTTGCAATGTTGGAAAACTTTGCATATCCGAGGCATTGATATCCAGAATATAAAAGAACTCTAGACAAACCAGTAAGAAACATGGGAACCTCTTGAAAAATGCACAATTCAAAGAAAATGAGACAATTCATAGGAGAGGTAGGAACTGGTTGCAGGCCTGGGAAGATGTCTTACATCATCAGTGGTTAGTTCATGGTGGACTGAATTGACAAGATAGGTCTCGACGTGCCTCAGTTGGATGAAAATGGTGAGTTATGCCATGAAGAGTGGATGGGGATGCAAGAAAGGAACAAGCATCTGATGCAGCCTGTGGAGTCGCTTGGCTCCAAGACTCACGGAAACTGGGTACCAAGTACTTTAAGATCCCAAATCCACCCCTGGGCATTTACTGCAGAGAAGCTTGCAGGCATGTGGGGGATCCACGTGAGGGTGTGTGTGGCAGCTGGGGAGCCCTGGCTGTCTGTCTCCAGTGGGTGCAGTGGGGGAGACTCAGCTCTGTGGAATATCATGTGGCCTCTTGGGGTGCTGGAATCACTGTCTACAGTCACCTGGGTCGTAAAACACAGAACTTGGTAAGGGGAAAGAGCAGCCCAAGTTACAAGCACAATATTCATGTCAACTGAGCACACTCATACACCTAAAGCACATTTTCACAATGACACACGCATGTTCAAGAGGCTCTATCAAAGTCATTTCATGCAGGTGCAGAAGAGAGGGAAAGATGTGAGGTCAGAGATGGGACTGAAACAGAATTACATACCTCTGGCAGAGGCCCCTCTTTCTCCAGTGGGAGATGGCAGGAGGTGATCCCTGGGAATGAGCACTGAGGGAAAATGGCCACATCCACTTGCTCTGCTGTTACTTTTAGTACAAGTGCATATATCACAAGCAGCATCAATGGGTGTAAGTTTGTAGAATAACTCACTTGACCTAATTCATAATTGTGCTCCAGCAGGTCAGCCCAGGGCCTTAGGGGACCAGGTTTCTCCTCCTGGTGGTCTTGGTTCTGCCACCTTGCACTCATTCAGGTCTGAGTGTGGGGTTCTTGCAGAGAGCTCTGACTGAGGTTTGAAATTGCTCAGGGCTCCATCTTTCTTCATCACTCAGTTCTGAAGGAAGCTTGCTCTTCCAAAGGGCCCTGCAATAGGTCTGCAGTGGGTTTGTGACACATGGCAGGAGAGGTCTGTTCTGCTCAGCATGTGGAGCATTCCGGTTGACAGTGACCCCACATGCTGAGGAAGGGCAAGCTCCTAATTTTCCTGGGAAGACTGCCTGCTAAAGGGGTCTGAAGGAATAGATTCCTAATTGTTCACATTTTTCTTAGACTCTAATTTCCTGTAGCGATTCTAAAATGCTGTTTCTTGTTGTCGTGCTTTGAGATTTTACTCTTTAACATGTTTTACTCACACCTTTAAGTTATTCTTGTCCATTCTACCTCTTGTAGATAATGTACAATGTCCCTGTCTCCTAGGGCCTCAGCTATCTGCAGAGCGAGGGATGGGTGGAGGTTTGCTGGGCTGCTGAAAATCTGATTCTTAATTCATTCCACCAATCTTTGAGCACTGTCCTCAGTAAGGAGAGTTCAGTGGGAAGACCATTAATTATGAGATCTGCAGTTAATTACTCCACCTGCCATTTGCTTATTAATTAAGTTGGAAAACAGCCTGTGAAGGACCTGGGTAAGAGTCGGGGGTGACACAGTCACCCTGCCACTCTCTGGCAGGCCCTGGATAGACACCAGCTGTTACCATTTGGAACTTCATATTTTGCTTTCCCTAACATGACTAAGTCTGCCCCATCTGTGAAGTGACACATTTCTTAACAAAATACAGAAAATACAATCCCTGAGTCATTTTTCTCACCCAATCTGCTGGTGTGTTTCTTTCCATGACTGTCTTTCTCAGTTCTCGGGGAAAGGCCTATCATTCCCGTGGGAGGCGGTGATTCGTTCCTGACTCAAGAAATAGCATCACTCCCTGGTCCCCTCAAATTGCCAAGTACATCAAATTTAGTAACTCCGCCTCTAGGAAGAACATCTTAGTTGTGCAAAGGAGTCCCCTGCCACTGACCTTCTTTGTCTCTCCAGCCCCCAGCCTGTGCTTCTGACTTGAAATGAAAGGTGATTGACAGGTGCTCAGGACTGCTTCAAGGCTCTACCATAGAGTTCATTTCCAGGGGCCCATGGTGTCCCTGGGGTCAGATGTTGGTACCATAACTCCTGAGGAAAACCAGCTGCTGTGGAGGAGAGGAGTGCAATCCCTCATATCCAGAGTCCATTGGTTATGGAATATTTGCTATGAATAATAAACATGCATTGACATATCAGTGTTACTCCAAACCCATAGTTCACATTGGGTTTAGACAAGCACATAATGATGGGTATCACTCATTGTAGCATCATAGAGTAACTTTGCTGCCCTTAAAGTCCTCTGTGCTGTTCATCCATCACCCAACCCCCTCAGGAATCCCAGGAAATCCTGATCTTTTTCCTATTTCCATAGGTTTGTCTTTTTCAGACTCTCATTTAGTTAGTCGTATGGTTTGTAACCTTTTCATACTGGCTTCTTTCACTTAAGATACCTCCTATCTTCTTGTGGCTTGATAGATCAATTCCTTTGAGCACTGAATAATATTCTGTGGTCTGGAAGCACCACCATGTGCTGTTCTCCTCACCTTCTGCAGGATGTTTCAGTTGCCTCCCGGTGTTGACAATTATGAGTAAAGCTGCTGTAAACACCATGTGCAGGGTTTTGTTTGGACACATTTCCAGCTCCTTTGGGGAACTGCCAAGGAGAGTGATTGTTGGATCCTATGGTTTAGTTTTTGTTAGAAAATCTCCAAACTGTCTTCCACAGTGGCTGTACCATTTTGCATTCCCATGAACAATGAATGAGAGTTCCTGTGGCTCCACATCTCCATCAGCATTTGATGGTGTTAGTGGTCTGGATTTTGGCCATTCTAATGGGTATGTAGCGAAATCTTGTTATGGTCTCATTTGCATTTGCTTGATGGTATATAATGTGGAGACTCTTTTCAAATGTGCTATGATGTTTGCATCTTCCCAAAATTCAAATATCAAAATCTATTCAGCATTGCAACAGGTTTAAACGGTTGGGCCTTTGAAAGGTGATTTGTTCATGAGGGTGCCTGGATGGTATCAGTGAGCTTATAAAATAGCCAAAAGGAAGCTTGTTTGCTTCCTTCCACCATGAAGGCACAGCAAGAAGACACCATGATGAATCAGAAAGCAGGTCCTCACCAGACCACCTTCAGCTTGGATTTACCAACCTCCTGAACTGTGAGAAGTAAATTTCTTTTGTTTGTAATAAGTCAACCAGTCTACAGCAGCATCAACAAACCATGATAATGTTTACTTGCCATTTGGATATTTTTCTTCGTGAAGTGACTTGTAATATTTTTTATTTTGTTCTTTTTCCTTACTAAATCTGCAAGCTTTGTCATATGCAAGGTATACATAATGTCTGAAGGAAGCTGATTTATATTCTTTGCTGCCCTGAGCAGCCTCTTTGGGTCTCCATTGTTGACCTCCCTGTCCAAGTGGAGCTTCACCAACCCTATAGGCTTAGCCTCACCCCCAGAACCAGCCCTGTGTTGGTAATACAGAACACCTGAAGCAGGAAACAAGGACTTCCAGGCATGCCACTCCCTCACAGACACAGACAAGATGCTAATGACCTGCTTCTTTGTTCATACTGCTGTGAACTCCAATTTGCATTATCTCAGCACATGGGGAGATGGACTTGTGCAGAGGTGTGTCCTGCTGGTAGGCCGTGTGACTGTAGTGACCTGTACCAAGATTAAGGGACACTACAGAAAACCCAGAGGAGAAAATCCATGCGCAGGTAGGTGGCCCATCAATTCTATAGGAAATCTATGGTGATTGTTCTGAGCAAGCATTCTAAAGTTTTATGTGTTCCCTAGTAAACCCCTCCCTGGCTTCCTGAGAAAAGGCTTTGGAGTTATCCAACTTATAAAACTTGCTGACTATGCAAGAACTTAGTAACACTTGCAGGTTGGTTGCCTTGCCCTTTTCACAGGCTGCTTGCAGCCATTCGGTGCTGTTGGAAGATGAGCCTGTAATGCAGGGGGAGACCCCCTGCAACCACACGGGGGGACCCACAACAGTCAATGATTTGCTGCTGGCTCCATGTGCTCCTGTGCAGTGCTGTGCAAGCTCAGGAGCTGGGGCTTCCAGGGCAAGAAGGTGATCCTGAGCAGGCAGCAGGTGAGGTGGTGTCACTGTCACAGTTCCCCTGACTGCGGCACCTGCCTCCGTCTCTACCCTTTCACTTATTGCGGGCCTGACGTTCCTAACACACACTTTCTGAGGTGATTCTGGCTCCTAGGTTTCTGCAGCCAGCCCTTGTTTCTTGATCCTGTGATTCTGCTCTGTAAGGGTCTGCCCTGGGGGTGTGGCCATTGGCTCCAGATTCTAGTACAATGAGATAGATGTTCTAAGCACTTGGGTGGTCTTTCTTGACAAAGAGATGTCATCACAGAACTGTCACTGAAAACTCTCAGATGACCTTGGCAGGGAGTATGTTCCAGTAGGACTGGGCTTGAGCCACAGCTGTGCTCCACTCTGCTCCCTCTGAATCTGAGAACCTCAGGCTTCCTCCCTGAGCTTCCCCATTGAGTGTAAGGCCTGATACACTTCCTCTTCCTGTCCCTGTCCTGCTTCTCTTCCTTCAGCATCCCACATCTTACCTGGAGCTTAAGGCTAAGCCGAGGTATCTGAACTTGGGTGGAACCATCGTTGACTACCACGGAGCTGAGTGATTGAATCTTTCCCAGCTATGAGGTCCTCAGTGGCTGCCATCTCATTGATCCATTATCTCAGTCCACACACCTACCTACTGACCCAGTCTCTACTCTGTCAGGTGCTGCTGGGGCACAGGGAGATAAAATGGATGTCCTCACCAGCCCATGGTGAGAGACTGCCAGTCACACAGAAATGAGATAACATTGCCTAATGAGAGTGCTATTAAAAATAAAACAGGAGACAGTGTGACAAAGGGCCCACCTGAGGACTTCTCAGAAGAGGTGGCATTTTAACTGAGACTTGAAAACACAATCACACCCCATGGGAAGGCCTGGGGACAGAGGAAGCAAGTGCAAAGATCCTGCAGTTGGCATGGACCTGTAGTGTCTGAGGACAGGAATCAATTCCAGTGTGCGTGTGGCTGCAGGGTAGCAAGGAGAGGCTCAGCGGTATGCAGTGAGGTCAGAGGGTGGGGAGGGGACAGATGATGGAGCCCTTTGTATGCCAAGGTCAGGACTTTAGAGGGCTTAAAACAGATAACCAATGGACCCCACTGTGTTTTAGAAAGCCGGTCTGTTTGCTGGGTGAAGACTGGGCTGTGTGAGACCAGAGTGGAAGGGAAGGCACCAGCTTGGAGGCTGTGGGGCACATGGTCCAGGCAGAGGATGCTGGTGGCTGGGCAGAGAGAAGGGGATGCCTTCCTAAGCACCTTTCAGAGGCAGAAGCAGTGGTGGCAAGTTAGATGGGGAGAACAGGTTGGGAACCAGGGATGACTCCTGGGATGGAGCTTACTGGGACAAGGAGAATCAGTGTTGAGTTTGGCCATGGTGGTGGGCATCTGTCATTCTTGCCAGCCATTTGGCACTACTGAACATCCTTGCTAGGTTGGAGAATGTCCCCTACTTTGGAAATTCACATTGCCAAACATAGAGTCAGAATCTTGCTTCTCCAGTAACCCTATGCTTGGGGTGCAGTTTGTGACCTCAGCTCCCTCGGGCATGCTTGTGAAGCACTGAGCTGCCCTTCATCTGGCTGCACAGACAGCAGTCCATCCAGACTTCAGAAGCAGCCGGGGCAGTGCTTCCAGGCACAGGGCCAGCAGCTGATCTGTGTCTGTACCCAGGGATGGTAGTAGCTCATCTGTCTGGAGCAGTCCCACGGTGTGATCTGGGCATAGTCCCTGACTTTTAGCCTGATTTAGTCTGATTATCTTGTCCTCCTGGGAACCTCGTGGGTTACTCACACCTTTCAACTATCTATCTGCCTAAGTTTACAAGACTTGATTGCTTATTTTCAGTGAGATCCTTGAATAGTTCTGTTTGTTGCATTTGAGAAACTAGTGAGACATGAAAGGTGGAATCTCAGGCTGGCAATGGAAATATGACCTGCTTAATGGAGGGGTCATGGCTAGGGTTATATATTGGAGAGATGTGGATGTAGAGAGGGCCTCCGAGTCAAATGAGAGCGCCTCAGTGTTGCTCACACAGAAGAGAACCATCCATGGGGCACTGTCCAAGGAGCTCAAGCAGAAAAGCTGGAGGTGACAGGAGGCAGCAGCTCCCTCATCTGTCAAGAGACTAGTGAGTTCACATGGAAGCCAAGGAAGACTATTCCAGACAGAGGCAGAGATTGGAGGGGTGTTACCACAAGCCAAGGAATGCCAGAAACCACCAGAAGCTGGAAGACAAGAAAAGATCCTTGCCTCGAGTTTCAGAGGGAGAAGAGGCCTGCCCAAACCTTCATTTTGGACTTCCAGCCTCCAGAAGTGAGAAAGAATAAACTGCTACTGTGTGAAGCTGCTCAATTTGTGGTGCAGTGCCTTGTGTATGTGGCCAGAGAAACCAAAGGCAGAGTTTGGTCCTGGGAAGTATGAGGCTGCTGTAACGATACCCCCAAATGTGGAAGCAGCTTTGGAAATGGGTTGTGGGTGGGTTCAGGAAGGAGGGATTTTCAGGTAACCTAGATTGCTTTGGAGAGATTGTTGGTAGGAATACCCACCTGAAGGGCAATTCATGAGTCATCTCAGAAAGAAGAGAGAGAGACTCGAGAAACACCTATAATTATGCTCTACAATACCAGAGGAAGCTTCTGTGAATAATATACAGAATGTTACTAGAAATAACAATATTAAAAATGCTTCTGTTGAGATCTCAGGAGGAACATGTTATGGGACATGGGAGGAAAGGTAACTCTTAAATTGACAGAGAATTTATCTGAATTATGTTCAATGTTTGGGTGGAAAGTTGGACTTTCATCAATGAACTTGAGAATTTAGCTGAGTAGATTTCCAAGCACTAGTCCCTAGATATTCTGTTGGTCTGTTCTCTAGAGAACCCTGATGGATGAGAATTAAAGGAGATTAAATGAGACAGTGCATGCAAAACTCTCAGCAGGGTTCCTGTATGGACTAAGAGCCTAACTCTGGATAAAGCCAAGAGTAAGGATGAGGCCTCCACATTACCAGAAAGCCCGTGGAGAGACTGAACTGTGCCTTGCACTCTCAGAAACAAAGCAAAAATAAGACACAGAAAGAGTGCAAGATGAAATGCCTCCTGTCCTCCTGTAGGTCAGTAGTGGAAAGGGTCAGTAGTGGAAAGGGTGCTGGGTCTGGAGGTGGTCTGGAGGGAACAGCACTGGGATGTTGCTTCATTACTTGATGCTTCTCAGGTAACACTGAAGGCTTTAGGGTTAAAGAAAAGTTTTCATAGATTAGGCTCCTTCCCCCTTTAGTTGTTTTGTTATTTATTTATTTATTTTGGTGCCAGGGATTGAACTCAGGGTCACTCAACCACTGAGCCATGTCCCCAGCCCTATTTTGTATTTTATTTAGGCATAGGGTCTCACTGAGTTGCTTCGTGTCTTGTTGTTGCTGAGGTTGGCTTTGAACTTGCCATCCTCCTATCTCAGCTTCCCAAGCCTCTGGGATTACAGGTGTATACCTGCCTGTCCAGTTTTGTTATTTTATTTTATTTATTTTTTTAAAAATATGTGAGAAGTCATTTTTAAATAATTTATTTACTTTGATTGAGAAGTCTTTATTTTAATGTAGTATTGGACTAAATATTTCATACCTTGTAATATTGATGAAATATAGGTACTAAGACTCAGGGAGTACTGCTGTCACAAATGTGTTTGGTGTCCTGTGAAATTCTAGCCAGTGCAGGAATCTTAGTAACAGATACAAGAATTAGAGCATTTTTAAAGGTAAAGATGAAAGTATTATGAGCAGATGATACAATTTTCCTCCCAGGTCTAATGTAACCCCACTCAAATACCAAAGGAAGTTTTCTAAGAGTTTAAAAAGCTAACATGTTATTCTCAATGTCATCTAAAGGACTACACAGATGGGAATATGGAAGTAGTGTGTGTGTGTGTGTGTATGTGTGTGTGTGTGTGTGTGTGTGTGTGTGTGTGTGCCTTATCAGATATCAAAGTATATGATAAAACTGCAGTACATTCAAATAATGTGAGACTGGGAAAATGATAGGTAGATACAGCTTAAATAAAATAAGCTCAAGAAAAGGATCTTACTGCATCACATCAGGTATAACATAAAGGCGGAATTACACATCACAGGAGAAAAGAAAGGTTCATTCATTTCTGCTGACATTTTTGAGCAACCACCTTGTGTCTGACCCTGTGTTAAGTTAGGAGATATGACCATGAGCATGGTAAATATGATAAACCGTATGATCTCAGCAAGCTTAAGATATTCACAGGAGACAGACAAGTAGAGATACACTCAGAGCCTCAGAGTCTCTGAGTCATGGAAGTGGTAGAATGGAGGAATTACTGGGAATGCTCCCAGGGAGTCTTGACTCAAGCTCAGGGTTACAGGCTTTCCTTGTGGAAGTGACATGGTATCTATCCTGCCTCCAGAAGGGCAAAGGAGGTAGTCAGGTGAGGACTCAAGGTATTCCAGAAGGAGAAAGCAATGGATGTCCAGGCCCAACGTCCAGGGAGGGCATGGCAGAACTGGGAGCCATATTAGTTCAATCCGGCCCAAGCTGGGGAGAGGACAGAGTGTGGAAGGAAGAGTGGGAGACTTAGGAAGAGCCCACTGAAGTCATCATTCTTGTTATTTGCTAAGCAGGTATTTAAGAGAAGCTGGAGGCCCATGGGATGTAGTAAGATGCCCTGGGAGATGGCAGTGTGACTTGTAGGATTCTGATTCAGGTCACAGTAGGGAAGCATGTGTTTACAGAGGTAGGAAGAAGGAGGTGATGAATTAACTTGGGCACAAACATGTAACTGATACTTGTGACTGCTATTCCATGAATGTGGTTGGTCACCTAACTGAGAGAATTTATTGATGTATTACCTTAGGGCAAACATAAAAAGAGATTACTGATGGATTAGAAAACAAAATGAAACTTAGCAAACTTAGAAAGAAAATACAAGACCATACAGCAAAACTCTTATTAATAACTTATTTTTGGAAGATCACCTATGAAGTGACCTTTGTATTTTCCCTTATGTCGTTGCCAGATTTTCTTGCAAACTTGTAGCACTTACACCTTTAGAGAAAAGCTAAGAAATGAAAAATGTTGCTTGTAGTTTCTGATTAATATCAACGTACCTAATGGGTATCTACAAAGATACATGGCTGAGTTTCCCACTGTGAGCTACAGGTCTGGCTTCTCAGGAGAGAGTGCCATGCATACATTCTGGAAGTTCACATCAAGTGGGGGGTGCTCTGAACAGCAGTGAAAAACCTCACACTTCCCTGCCTGTCTTCTGGGGCTTACATCCCATTTCAGAGGCACAACCTAATAATGGAATGGGAAAATGGGTTGAGCTGGTTTGACCACAGAATATGCAAACATCAGTCTCAGAGCTGGCAGGGGATTCAGTTGATCGCATTTACAAATGAGGTAGTGAAGGCTCAACTGGAGGGAATTCTTACCCACCTACTTAGATGCCACAAGGACAGGGCCAGAGTTCAGATCTCTTACTTCCTGGCTCAACATTCTTGCAATGTAATCATATTGTCTCCCAGAATCAAGTCTTAGCATTTGCTAAGCCAGAAAAGAGTATTTGCAGAGTGAGGTTTGGGAAAGATCCATATAGTTCTGTCTTTGTAACAAATGACCATAAAATAATGTGTCTTTAATGCTGAATGATTTACATTCAGTCAACAAACAACTCTTATCAGGTTCCTGCTATTGTGCAAGATTCTTTCTTGAGACTAGGGCTATGATCAAACAGATTGCTCCTGCCATTTTTTTGAATTTACATTCTTTGGGGAGAGAGAGATACTAAAAAGCCAACTTCAGTGGATTCTTGTTTTCTGGGGGAGTAGTGTTCTATAAAGTCATCTGGAACACTGAATTCACAAATACTGAACATCGGCTCATAGAGGAATTACAGACTTATGATCCTGTGAACCTCTCTGGTGATGATGTTTTTGTCAATTAATCGATATGTAACCCTGTTTGGTGTGTGTCTATATGTAAAGACACCTTATTCAACATACACTCTTGATTCACTCACTCCATTTATGCATGATCTATCAATATGTATAAATGCATTCTACTGTCATGTACAACTAATTAGAACAAACAAAAAAACAAAAACAAGAACAAACACTTGCTCAGCAGGCAGCGCTGACTCAAACCTGAGCAAAGCAGGCCAGCACAGCCTCTCTGCATGGTCACGTGCAGTCTGTCTGCACTCAGGACACTAGCAGCACTCCAGCATTAGGTTTGCAGGCCATTTTTGATGTGAAATCACCAACAGAAGCACAATTGTGTGACAGTCACTAATCCATAAAGGGATGGGAACTGAAATAAAAAGGCCGAGTATCACCCTGTTTGACCTCAGTTGGGGTCAAGTGCCTTGGGGACCCAACTTTTTTTTTTTTTTGCCACTCTGTGCATACCCCCAAATGACCACAAAAGTCCAGAGAGTGTTGGTTAAGATGTTAGAGATTTCAGTGAGGAGGCAGGTTTGCAGATGAGGAATGAAGAGTATCAGCAGCACACAGTGAACTGCTTCACAGTCACTGCAACTCTGCTGACCACGATGGTGACACAGAAGCATTTCACAGGGGGTCTGGAAGTCACAGAAGCTTCTCAGGATGGCATCAGAGCCAAGGTCTGGAGGATTTGTGGGTGTCATCAGGGCCAAATGGGGAAGAGGGCAGACCATTTTAGAACCACGTGGGCAAGGACCTGACCAGGGAAGAGGCAGGGTATTTCCAGGGCTCAAAGTCCCTCCTCCCTGGAGTTCCTTGATGGGTGGGAGTTGGGGCCAGATTATGCAGGACCCTGTGACTCCATTGTAGGACTTTGATCTTTATTCTAAGAGCAATAAGAAGCAAAGCAGGTGATGGGAATTTAGCTCAGTTGGTAGAGTGCTTGCCTCACAAGCACAAGACCCTGGGTTTAATCCCCAAGACCACAAAAAAAAAAATCAAAGCAGAGTCATACAGATTTTCTGTTTCAAAAGGTTCTTGCCTCTGTCCTCTGAGTACAAGGAAAGTGTTTGGAGGGGTCTGGGAAGATAGGTAGGCCAGTCAGAAGCTTATTTCAGTGAAAGGAGAGATTCTGCTGGGGTAAGGTGAGGGGACAAGGGAATGGCCCTGTCAGGAGTAGTGTGTCTCTGGTGTGTGCTACTGTGTATGTAACTCAGGGGCCATTTTCAGAGGAGGGGCACTCCAGAGAAGGTACAGATTTGGAAGAGAAGCCCAATGTTTTCTTTTCTTTTCTCTTTTACCACTGACTCTTCTTCCTTTAATCTTATATATCATTTCTAAATTTTGATTATGTGCTTATAGTGCATCATAATTATACACAATACTGGAGTCTATTGTAACATATTCATTCATGCACATAGCAATTTGCTCCATTTCTGTCCCCAGTACTTCCCCTTTCCCTGATCCACATCCTCTACTCTGCTGGTCTCCTTTCTATTAATATATTTTTAATTGGTGCATTACAATTATACATAGTCGTACAAGCACATAGCATAACCTAATTGGCTGATTGCATTTCCCCAGGGCCTCTTCTTTTCTTCCTTTCCTCCCTTCCTCTTGACCCCCTTCCTCTGCTCTACTCCTAAAATGCTTGTGAAACATTGTAGTCTATGGGGAACTGCACCCACTGAGACCCTCCTTCAAGGATGAACTTGTTATCCAACTCTGGAGAAGGCAGACAGCAGCGAGTTATCAGAGGTTGGCAGTCACACCAGGTGACAGAGTGTGGTGGGACTTTGCAGGCAATGCTAACTGCAGAGATGATCAAGGGGAACCTGAATGAAGTTCAGCTCTTTCCTTGGATCCCTCCTCTCTCCTCCTTCCCTGATCTCTACAATACATCTGACACCCCAAATTGCATTTCAGCTTGTGCTTCTGTAGACTCCTACAAGTGGAGATCTGGCATTGGGGCACGGGTATGGTCTAGAGTTGTCCATTCACCGTGGTCAGTGGAAAACAATGAGCACAGCCACCACAGAGGCTGCTTTTGTGTGGGACCAAGAATGAAGAGGAGCAGCAGCCTAGGAATGAATTTTGATCAACTCTAACTTCTAACTGTAAGACAGGGAAGGATGAAATGAAAAACTATTCAGAAAGGCAGGGGTGGGACCACAAAAGAGAAGGAAACAAGGTGGAGAACCCCACCCAGTGCTGCTGAGTCCCAGCTAAGCTGAGGCTCAAAGCTATTTGATATCATTGGCAACCTCAGTAGTTTGCTTGGCTGTTAGGGTAGAAGCCAAGTTTCAATGAGCTGTGAAATGAGTGAAAAATGAAGAAATAGAGACAGTGAATGTAGACAACAATTTTCAGATGTGTGGCTGAGAAAAGGTGAGAAGATACAGGGTTGTAATTAATTGAAAGGGGAAGTCAGCTTAGGATTTTTTAAAGTAGGACTGAGCATATTTGAATGACAATGGAGAACCAGGAAGAGATGATGAGTTAGAAGACCTGGAAAAAATAGAGGAAATGTTTACAGGATGTAGACATATTGGACCAGAACCAGGAAGAAGGAAGCTGGCTTCAGTGGAGTTGAGGAAGGGGGACAGATGGAGTTAGGTCTTAGGTCTGAAAGCAAAGGGCAGGCAAGTTCTTGAGAATTCTTCTTTGGTGGTTCCAGATTTCTTTGAGATGTTGGAGGTGAGGTGAGCTGCTGAGAGTCAGGGACATTTTCAGGGTTGGTGGTTTGGTTGAAGAGAATGGAGCAGGTTTAAGGACAGTGGGAAATAGGGGAATGAAGACATGTAGTAATAGGGTGTGGAACATGTTGGGAGCCAGGCGAATTCTGAATATAGCCCTGTCAGCCCATCTAGGTGTCATTTGGGTATTTTTATAACTTTAGAGCACATTGTCTAAAATATCACTGTTTTTTTCCTCCTGATCATCTTAGAGGAGCACAGAAATGTGAGGTAAAAGTGCTTTGCCATAGAAGCCAATATTCTCAACATATAAAACTATAATTTCAATTTCCATCCTATGATTTCTGTAGCTATTTCTCTGATGAATTCTTAATAATAAATGCTATCTCATCTGCAGAGTAAGTTGCAATATATGACAAACATTGACATTACATTTTCTTGTTTAATCTTCTAACATACTTCTAATAGATGATACTATTTGCTACTTGAGGAGACCAGCTGTCTGCAAAGCTCCAGGAATGACCAAGGTCATGCTGTTGGTCACGGTCAAGATGGGGACATGGGCTCAGGTCTTCTCTGCTCAGCTATGGTCATTCTATGATCAGGGTTCACATCACTGGGTTTCAGACACAAACTAGATTTGGGTTCATTTTTATTGATGAGCTCAGTTAGTCAGAGATAACTTAATTGTTCCATTTTGTGTCATTTATTTAGCATGTTCCCCTGAGTTTGAGTTCCTAATTCATTTTCATAAGTCCCTTTTCCTGGAATCCTGAGTAACAACAGGCTTGGAGTAATAAAGGAAGTAGCTGACTTAGAATAGTGAATGTTTGGCCCCCTTTTCATGGAGTCTTTCCTGTCTGTGCTTTGCCAGAGTTATGGCCCCAGTAATGGGGAGATTGGCACAGCTTCAATGGCCATGAAATCTCTTCAATTGCTGCTGCCCAAAGATTACTTGAAGTCTCAAATGTTTGATGCATCAAGATGAGGCTGTGTAGCAGATAGACGGGTCATGTGGTTGCTTGTCTTTGCAAGGAAGAGACCCTTCATTGTGCACAGAAGCTTCAAGGATAGTTGAAAGCAGCAGAGAAAGAAAAATGAAATTGAAAACCTGAATGATATGTTTCAAAAAATTTTTGTCATCATTAAGTTGAAGTTGATAATTTCAAACAACAATAAGTCCATCAATAGAGTCATTATTTCATTCATTTATTCAACACATATTTACAGAGCATCATTTAGTCAAAAAATGCTTGGTAATGTACTGTGTTGGATGTTGGAGGTGAAAAGTGAAATAAGGCCTCATCTCTTTATGAAGGACAGGGACTTCTAGTGGGCAAGACTCACCTGCACACAGCTCATTATAACGGTAGTGGGAAGGTAAGAAGCAGCAGCCCTCTGGGTATAGACTGGAAGGGTATGCTTTACATGAAAACATTGAGGGTCCTTTCCTCTGTGTGTGGCTGGGGAGACCTTTTACTCTTTCTACAGAAATCTTGATTTAAATAATGACATATTTATGCCATATAAGAAAATACGACAGATGCTCTGTGATTCCACTTCTATGAGGCACCTGTTATAGTCAAGTTCGCAGAGACAGAAAGTAGAATGGAGGGTGCCAGGGGCTGGACAAGGGGGAGAATGGAGAGTTAGAGATTTATGGTGCAGAGCTTCCCTTTTGCCAGAGGCAGTGTGTATGGATGGAGAAGAGACCACAACAACATGAGTGCATGTTGTGTCACTGAGCTGCGCACTCCACAATGGTTAAAGTGATGAATTTTATATTATGTGCATTTTACCAGAATTAAAATAATGAACACAAAGCTGAGAAACACACACATATATATATATATATATATATATATATATATATATATATGTATACACACACACACACATACATATCTCCATGGAATATATTTAAATGCCATGCCATGTTTGGTCATGTATCATTTAGTTTTCCCTGATTAGAAAAATGTTGAAATACAACTAATGCCCCCTTTCTCTTGGCCTCATACCTTCCTCCTCTTTTCTTCAGATGTGGGTACTTTCTTTAAGTTTGGGTGTCTCATTCCTGTGTCTTTTTACTTTACCAACACCTGCCTTCCAGGGAACACCAGAAACCTTGCAGTTGGCTGTCCCCCGTGGAGAACCATGGGGTCGCTGAGCACCCTGGAGGAGAACCATTGGGTGACTAAGCACCCTGGAGTCAGGAGCACTCAGTGCAGGACCCAGGCTCCTCTGCAGGCTGGGTGCCGACCAAACTGGAAATAATTCTAGGCGAGATATCTTGGCAGATCTCATCTAGGAGGGCAGCCTAGAGTCACACCGAAGTTGTATATTCATTTCTTTTAAAGAAATAAGTCGACTTCTGGATCCGGGTCAAGGGTGTCCACCTCCGCCTCGCCTCCCTGGCTGATCCTGGCACCCTCCTTGACAGCACCGGGGTGACAGCGCCTCCTGACTCATCGTACGGCCGGTTTCTTCTCACGACCAGCCGGAGCCTGGATGCCTACACCTTCCCTGGAACGCGAGGTCGTGCTTCCCCCGCCTACCAGTCGCAGCCCAGGCTCTGAGCGCCCACCAAGCCCGGGGGCCTTGCTGGTCCTTCCGTGCTGATGCCGAGAGGGACTGCCTGCCCGCAGTGGCAGCCAAGTATGGTCCTTCTGCGCAATAGGCCGGCCGTGGGTGGTGTCGGTTCTTATCGCACTGCAGGTTTGCCAGCTCCTGCCCTGACTTCGATGGGCTCCCCTACACGATAAATATGGCTGCAGAGGGGTGATGGCAGTGGCCAGGCCAGCTGAAAGTTCACCTCTGCCCTGTGCTCTTCTGTCCCACCTCGGGGCTGCCGCTGCCCGCTCCTTATCCCCTGGCCCGGGCCCTGCAGCATGGCGACAATGGACAAGATCCTGGAGGGCATGGTGAGTTCTTCGCACCCGCTGCCCCTAAAGAGGGTGATTGTGCGGAAGGTGGTGGAATCGGCGGAGCACTGGCTGGACCAGGCGCAGTGTGAGGCCATGTTTGACCTGATGACCTGGCTCATCCTGGAGGGTCAGGACCCTTTCCAGCGGCAAGTGGGTCACCAGGTGCTGGAGGCCTACACACGCTACCACAGGCCTGAGTTTGAGTCCTTCTTCAACAAGACCTTCGTGTTGGGCCTCCTTCAGCAGGGCTACCACTCGCTGGACAGGAAAGACGTAGCCATCCTGGACTACATTCACAACGTCCTGAAGCTGATCATGAGCTGCCCATCGATGCTGGATCTCTTCAGCCTACTGCAGGTAGAGGTGTTACAAATGGTTTGTGAGAGACCAGAGCCCCAACTTTGTGCCCGACTGAGCGACCTTCTGACGGACTTCGTGCAGTGCATCCCCAAAGGGAAATTGTCCATCACATTCTGTCAACAGCTGGTTCCAATGATAGGCCACTTTCAGTGCGTGTCCACCCAGGAGAAGGAGCTACAGGAGTATGTCTCCCAGGTAACTAAAGTGAGTAACTTGCTGCAGAACATCTGGACGGCCGAACCCTCCACACTGCTACCTTCCCTGCAAGAAGTTTTTGCAAGCATCTCTTCCACAGTTGCATCATTTGAACCTTCTGTAGCATTGGTAAGCCTCGTGCAGCATATTCCTCTTCAGATGATTACAGTTCTCATCAGGAGCCTTACCACAGATCCCAATGTAAAAGATGCAAGTATGACCCAAGCTCTTTGCAGAATGATTGCCTGGCTGTCCTGGCCATTGGCTCAGCATGTGGATACATAGGTAACTGCACTGCTGAAAGGACTAGCAGCTGTTCTAAAGTTTACTATTTTGATAGATGTTACTTTGCTGAAAATAGAACTGGTTTTTAATCGACTTTGATTTCCTCTTGTGAGACCTGGTGCTCTTGCAGTTCTTTCTCACATGCTGCTTAGTTTTCAGCATTCTCCAGAGGCATTCCATTTGTTATTGCGGGTAAGGAATGACCAAAATGTTATTTCAGGAACCTGTCCATTGACCTTCCTACAGCATCATAGGAAAGCAGTGGCTTTGTGTGATTGCCTGCTTCCTCCAAGATCTGATCCTCAGTTTTATAGCACTGTTAACTCATTATCAGTGTACCTACAATGTTAAGATCTTAAGGATACTTAACACCATAACAAAATTCAAAGGAGATTAATGAAGAAGTGCAGAATCATGGATTAAGGACCTCGGAATCAGACCAGAGACCCTGCAGATTATAGAAGAAAAAGTAGTTCCAGATCTTCAACAAGTCGGCTTAGGACCAGACTTCCTTAACAGGACTCTCATAGCACAAGAAATAAAAGCAAGAATCAATAACTGGGATAGATTCAAACTAAAAAGCTTTCTTTATACAAGCATTGTTTATGGCTACAGATTTCAGGAGACAAGTATTATCATTAAATATAAATGGGTGCAATTCATTAATGAAAAAATTACAGCATCTTTTTGCTTTTTTGGCTCATACACAGATTTCAGGTACTTTTGTTCATGCTGTAAGAAACATTTCCTTGTATTTTTGGTTCTGCTATTTAAATAGGGAAGCATATGCACCTTGGATATCCTTTGAGGCTTCCAGACCTCCATGGTTTACTCCCAGATCACAAGACTGTTCCAAATACCTCAGGTTTCTGCTTGACAGGTTCCATGAAGAAGAAAATATCTTTAAAGTTCAATCCTCACATAAGTCTTCTGAAAGTCTGGGGTGCAGTGAAACTTCTTTATAGGAAGTAGCCAGTAAGGCAACTATACTGACAGAGACCCCTTGCACAAGTGACAGTGAGAAAACTTCAATAGAAAAAATGTTTGGAGGAAAACTACGGACTCACATATGTTTCTTGAACTGCAGTAGTACCTCCCAAAAAGTGGAAAGATCTTCACAGATCTTTCACTGGCCTTTTGTCCTTCCCCTGCTATGGAAGACTTTCCAAGATCCAGCATCATTATCCAGTACACAAGATGGTCTTTCCAAGATCCAGCATCATTATCCAGTACACAAGATGGTGGTCTAATGCAAGCCAGTGTATCTGGTCCTTCAGAAGAACCAGTAGTCTATAATCCAGCAATGTTGGGACTAATGACACGTTAACTAACTCAGGCTGGCTCCCTGGTGAGTGAGCAAGATCACGGCTCAAAAGCGGTTTCAAAGGTTCATGCAGATTAATTGGACCACCTTCAGGGATTGGTTAACAACAGTTCCCGAACATGATCAGCTCGTGCTTGCCATATAGTCCTATGGTACTCTCACCTCCGTGAACCTCCCATGCCTTGCTGACCTTTAAGCTGATTGGTTCCTGCCTAGCCCCCACCCTACATAAAAGCTGTGTGATTTCCTCAATAAACGAGTTCCTGCTGTGACTGGTCTCCCTGATGTCTGATTATCCTCCACCTGGAGGGCTGGGAGTGGGCAGTCAGCCGGCCCTACCTATCCCAGTCTGACCTTGTTGGGGAGTATCCCCTTCCTTTGTCGCTGGTCGAAAAGAGCAAGGGGGCTTAAGACCCCAACACAGCAACAACTGCCTTTGTGATTCAGTTATGAATGAAAGAACAATAGGCAGGTCTGATGGGTTTCACTATACTGAAAACACTTCTGTCCCTAATGAATCTCCCAAGAGTCTTATCAATAAAGATGTACCTCAGAAACCAGGAGGTGAGACTACACCTTCAGTAACTGACTTACTAAATTATTTTTTGGCTCCAGAGATTCTTACTGGTGACAACCAATATCATTGTGAAAACTGCCTCTCTGCAGAATGCTGAGAAAACTATGCAAATCACGGAGGAAACCCAATACCTTATTCTTACTCTCCTGAGATTTTCCTATAATCAGAAGTATCATGTGAGAAGAAAAGTCTTAGACAATGTGTCACTGCCACTGGTTTTGGAGTTGCCAGTTAAAAGAACTACTACTTTCTCTTCATTGTCCGAAAGTTGGTCTGTAGCTGTTGATTTCACTGATATTGGTGAGAACCTAGCTAAAAAATTAAAGCCTTTTGGAACTGAAGAAGCTTTCTGTCCAAAATTGGTCCCTTACCTGTTAAGTTCTGTTGTGGTTCACTCTGGTATATCCTCTGAAAGTGGGCATTACTATTCTTATGCCAGAAACATCACAGATGCAGAGTCTTCATACCAGATGTGCCACCAGCCTGAAACTCTTACGTTAGCATCCTCCCAGAGTCATTTATTAGGCAGAGATAGTCCCAGTGCAATTATTGAACAGGATTTGGAAAGTAAGGAAATATCAAAAGAATGTTTTTTATTTAATGACAGCAGAGTGACATTCACTTCATTTCAGTCAGTCCAGAAAATTACAAGTAGGTTTCCAAAAGATACCACACATGTGCTTTTGTATAAGAAACAGAATAACACTAATGGTTTAAGTGGTAATAATCCAACCAGTGGACTCTGGGTAAATGGAGACCCACCTCTACAAAAGGAACTTATGGATGCTATAACAAAGGACAATAAACTATATTTACAGGAACAAGAGTTGAATGCCCGAGCCCAGGCACTACAAGCCGCATCTGCTTCCTGTTCATTTCGGCCCAATGGATTTGATGACAGTGACCCACCAGGAAGCTGTGGACCAACGGGTGGAGGGGGTGGAGGAGGATTTAACACAGTTGGCAGACTCGTATTTTGATCCCGAGAGTGTCCAAAAATCACTTGATCACAAAATAGATAATACTATGACTGTTAAAATGTCAGACTGTAACAAATATCATATGTATCTTTTATTTTTCTTTTCATTAGACCCTTGTACTTTAAGAAAACACACCCAGTGCTTGCTTTTATTTTGTTGACAATACATTTATTAACAAAATGCATCATGGGAAAAAATGTACCTCTTAAGATTCCATTTGCATTATGTTTAGTCATGCTTGACCAAAAATGTTCAGAGGAAACAATGTACCCGGTCCCTAATTAAGATGCACTAAATTTGGTAGAAGCATTTAAGTGGTCTATCTTAGGTTCTACTGAACAAAAAAAAAAATAATATGTAATTCACTTAGCATTCTTTATACAAAAATTGAGTCTAGAAGTAAGAAATATTGTTTTAAACAAATCCTTTTTTTGGTGTAGTTACCCAGTTATTAAATTCAAGTCTTTGAAAATACTAGAGATGATCCTGTCTCTAATGAAGGCAATAACAAAATTTATCAAGCTATAATATTTTTCAGGTTTCTGTTTAGTGTTGTCTTCAGTATCACTGTATCTGCATTTCAAGTACAGATGTTTTAAAAAAGGATTATTTATACATGTGTGCTGAATTAATTTTAAGAAAGGTGTGTGATCCTCTAGAAGCAATGTTTTTTACCTAAAAATTGCTAACTTTGTAGTATTTCTAATTGTTCAAGAATTTTAAACTTCTATTTCAGGGAGTATATCATCTGTGTATTTTGAAGGAAATGAGTTATGTATGTGCCTTGCAGTACTGTAATTCAAAAATAGGAATCTTTGGCTGCAAAAATGTTTTTTTTTAAATGAAATGTCAGAAAGTAATTTTTGCGCTAACATTAAAATTGTAACTTTTTGAAAGGTATTAGATTTTTCCAGAAGCAAAATCTGATGGTTCTAAATCAGTAAGTATAATAGTAAATTTTTAACTCTTAGAAAAATTCAAAGGAAGTGAACTTAGTTAAGTAAAAAATCTTTTTTGATTTGTTGCTTAATCCTCAAAACATTAAACATTGATAACATAAAAAAAAAATAAGTCACTCATATTAGCCAGGAAAGAAGGATATTTGGTCATTTTTGTGGTTTGGAAAATGTTCACATCTTTGTTTATGTTCAGATATAATGATGAAGTGGTTGAATCCACCATGTTTTGTTTTGGTCCACTGTGGTCATAGAATGACCTTGTCTTATGCTGAAGACCTGTGAAGGTCAACAGAACTGACTGTGAGTGCCAAGCAAGCTGGTGGCCATCAGAGGCCATTGTCATCACATATGTGTGTATCCATAGACAATGTGTACCACTGTTTGGGGGCCTTATTTGAATGAGTGATTATAACACTGGATATGTTATTCTGTGACTTTTTAAACTTGATTTCATAGTATAAGATTAACCTTGGTTGATGCTAGAAGATCCAGTTCATGCCCTTTGTGTACTGTTTTGTATTCAACCGAAGGATGGTTAGGTTGCTCCTTTTCTTGTTAAAAAATTGTGCTGATACACCTAACACAAAGATTTCTAAATGTCATTTCTGCAAGGAGAGAAACCAGATGCCAGCAAGAAAGGAAGTGCCCACCAATGTGAAAGTCATAAAGCCCGCTTGAAAGGGCTCCCACTGGCAACATCTGGGACCATTTGAGCAATGAAATAATAATGATGGTAATGGATTATAATCCATAAAAAAATAACTATCCATGGGTTCATACTGTTCTAAATAAATAACAGACTATTAACTGAGTACTCGCAGAGGTTGCAAATGTTTTCACATTGATCTGGTGACTGCAATTATGCCAATGCAATTTAGTTTTTATGTGGTTATCTTTATTAAACTTTTCCTTTATAGCTGCATTTTTATGATTCAACTAAGACATAATTTTCTAACCAAAGAACATAAAGATATTTTCCTATAGAAGTTTTAAAGATTTTTCTTTACATTTATATCTCTAATAAATCTGCAATTTGTGTTGGCTTATGGTGTGAAGAAGAGAATCTAATCCACAAAGATAACTCCTTCTCACAGGAGAATGTAATGCCTCCATTATGCTGAACAGCATTTAGCTTCTAGATGCTTCACTCTAGTTTAATGACATATTTGCCTGTCAATCAATTCACTACTATAGTTTTCTTTATTCAGGTCTGATATCTTTGTAGCCAAGTTCCAACACCACAATTCTTTTTGTTTGCTTTTTTTTTTTTTTTTTTTGGTACTGGGAATTGAACCCAGGGATGTTCTACCACTGAGCCACACTCCAGCCCTTTCTATTTTTTTATTTTGAGACAGTTACCCAGGCTGTGATCCTTCTGCCTCAGCCTCCCGAGTCACTGGGGTTCCAGGTGTGACTTGGGAGGCTGACATAGAATTATACCATTGTGGCTTGAATAGTTGGCCCTTAGGGGCTCATAATTCATGTGACTTTAAGTTTTTGGTTAAGTTCTATGAAAAAGCTTATTGGCATTTTGGAGTTGCACTGATGTGTAATTTCAATGATCAAAGTATCAAGTGTTTTCATTTATAATTTTGGACTCTCTCTCAATTCACTTATATTTCTTAACTCTATAATTTTCTCCACAATGTTCCATATATATCTGGCTAGCTGTATACCCTGGTATTTTCATTAGTTGGGAATTGTCTGACTGAGAGACACCTTTGTTCCAGTGTCTTAAACATGTTAGGATTCAATCTTTTAAAAGAGACCCAGATGTGGACCTTGCAATTGTTTCTGCAACTCAAAATGCCAAGGTTGAGGATTTAGTGATTCTCAATCTCTTTCTTTCAGGTCCCCAAGTGATTTCCCATGTTTCCGCTATACTGTTGGATTCCAAGTGTCTGGAATAGGGAAACACAAAAGAACAAAAATTTCTGGGAGCTCCTGTCTGACATTTGTTGCTCACATCTAATTGGCAACCTCCAGCTCCAAGGGTGAACAGTGGGGTTTCTCAGCTGGATGTATTGTCACCATGAATGAAACCAGAGTTCTACAAATATGGAGTTACAAATAGTAGTTGCTGCCCTTAGAGTTTAAGATTTTCATTATTATTTTGAAAATGTTTTATAAACTAAAAATTCCAGTCACTTCTTGGTCAACATAGAGACAATTTTATTTAAAAAATTAAAATATAATTTACACAGAAGAAAGTGTACCCTATTTAATGTACATTTCTGCAAGTTTTGACAAATCCATGAGATTGTTATTTAGTTTGAGGAGCACATCAGACAGAGTGAAATACAGTATTATGGAATGTGGTTAGAGGAGTAACTGGATCTTTCTCTTAAGAGACATTTTCAGTGATGGTAATGAATCTGTATATTTGTCACATGCAGAAGGAAGCCACTGAGAGTTTTAAGGGGGGGATGATGTGATTTATGTTGGAAAATTCATATAATTTCCAATGGAAAATTCACTCTGGATTTTCTTAGAGAATGAATTCCACCTTCAACAAGGAAGAAGCCCTGTTCTGAGATTCTTGTGCTGTTTGGCAAATATTCCCAGGCATGGGAAAATGGTGGTGGGAATGGAGATGGGGTCCAGGCAGGTTGCATGTGTGTTCTGGAGCTCACAGGACTCAATCTTTAACTGTTCCTATTACTTGGATATGATTCCCTCTGGAATCAGATGTTCAGAATAATCACTGTAATTTGTGAATTTCTGTGCATACATACACTCCTCTAATTTGGCAAAGCTGTTATTTTTTCTCATTTCCCATCAGTGGGCAGGGTGTGATTCACAAGCTGTATGATATAATTTGTTTTCTGCATTAGAAAAAAGCATGAAGAAAATATTCTGTTTAACAAAGAAGTTGAACATGTTCATGTGATCTGGCTCTTATATTAGCCTTTAAAAGGAGGTTAAGGAAACTACTGAATAAAGATCATATCCCAGGAGTTTTGAGATGGTTTTGGTCTCCAAAATCTCTTCCACAAATTGCCTTCTATCTATTAATGTTGTTCTTAGAAATATTTTTCATGCTCGCCTTCCTGAGAGAGATGGCATATTAAGCCCTCAATATTGTTTTATACATTTCTTCAGTAATTTGCTTGACCTTTTAAATCACTGCTCAACACCTAAGAGAGGTGGGTATTTAAATATCAGTTTCATTGACAAAGTTCTCAATAGGTGAGAAGGGACTGAAACTATTTTATGGTATAAAGGAATGAATGAACAAAAACGTGAATTAATTCAATAAATAGACTAAACAAAGTCCTTTAGTCCTGGATCCCTAGTCACCTGATCTACAAAGGTTTCGGCACAGTTTCAAACAAAACAAAACAAAGAAAGAAAAACATGCCACAAAACAGTGATAGACCAAGCAAACAGGGAGGCAATGTCAGGAAAAGGGAAAATGGAAAGTCACATTAAAAAGGGAACGATAACTTGGAATCACAAAGTTAGTCGCACAGTTCTCATGATCAGAACAGGGTGCCTAGTTTGGACCTATGCAGGGTTTACTTGGGGGGGGTGTCATCCATGGCCAGCAAATTAAACCAGGCTTGGAGAGCTGTCAGACTCAGAAATCTGGCTCCCAGGAACTGGTAATTACTGAGAGATTGTTCTGGATCACCTGGAATATGTGGTTTCTGTGCAGTGGCTCACCACTGGAATTTGCAGGCCCTGCTGGGATGACCTGCTGGAGCAGCATGGCTTGCTTAACTCCACTCCATCCTGTTCCTCACAGAAGCAGCTCCTCCTGGTCCCCTTTTTACCTTTACAGCTATAAATAAAGGGAAGGTAGACTCTTCCATCTTAGTTAGAGCCAGACCTCAGCATGGCTGAATCCATCACACCCCCTGATTCAAAAGATAATTATCTCCTGTGGCTTTTCTATTAAATAAATTTCTTAGCAATTAATTTGCAGCTGGTCCATCCTTCCAACAGAAACCCTTTCCCTCACCCACGCTGGACTTGTGACAAGACCCCCGAGTTTTACTCTAGAACTGAATCTTGCCTGGGTGTGCAGTGTGCCTATTGAGTGACTCCTAGGAACCTCCTGGGAAAGAAGATGTCCTGAAGGTTGACCCCACTGAAGTGCCATTCAGGGGCCGGGTGACAGTGGGGCAGGGATCAGGCATAGCCATGTGTGTGGTGCCCCCCATAGTCCCCTGGGCAAGCACTTAGACTGGAGCTCCAGCGTGCAAACATGAGTGATTCAAGCCAGAAATGTCATAGTTGAGTGGTCAAGCTCTGCAGCAGAATTTCTCGAACTATCTATCATACCTTGGAAGATTTTTCCATAGGACCTTCATCCATATTTTGAAAAACAAAGGCCTTGTAGTCACATATGAAATGCAGTGTTAAACATACATAAATCAGAGCTTTTCTGGTGGTTAACTGGTTCGCAAACAGTTTTAAGGCAGACCTTGATGACTTTAACACCCAAATCTGTACGTAGGAGAGCCTCATAAAATTCCTATCTCCCATATATTTCTGTGTGAACCCAAGGGTTTTGGAGCAGTTGTGGAGGGCTTGATGGTGACATCTTCTGGGTACAGTTGCACATTCCTTGACTATCACTGGGTCTGGATTGCACCCCTGCCTGACTGGATTCTACCCCACTCCATGGCTCAGCAATCACTTGCCAGCAAGTATGGTCTGTGTCAGTTCAGACACCTTTGTCAAACCTTCCCCTATGTTGTAGTGCCTTCTGGACATGCCTTTTCCTTCTGTTTCCTGCTAGGAGCAGATATTACTTCCACCATCTCCTCTTGTCCCTGTGCCCTGCTGGGCATTGCCACCAATGCACTGGGGATTTTAATATTCTGAGGTGCTTGCCTATCAGTGTTGAAGGGGAGACAATTGACAACCAAAATGATAAAGCTTCATATCTTGCAGAATTTTCAGTGTGACAGTAACTTAGAGCACGAGGTTATTGGATCTTAAAGGCTGGCATCCTGCCTCCACTGCCTGCACCATTGAACTCAGGGAGCAGGGATCATTGGCAGAGAGCAGGCTCAGGGTAGCCTTTCCTTGGTGGGTGGGGTAAATAGACTCCATGTGCATTTCGGCCATTTTAGATGAAAGGTGGAAGGTGGGGCCTTGTTTAGCTCTTCAGCTAAGCCGCATGCCTCAGGGAAGCTCACCAGAAGAGTCCTGCATTTTGTGAGGTGGAATGTAGAGTACTTGCTCAGCTATAATAAAGTGGAACTTTGTTTCCTCTTGTTTATCATCCCTCCTCTTATAGGAGACCCATGGAACCAGATCCCCATTTTGAATGACCAGCATTTGGAGTTTGTACCAATTATCACTCTTGTATAATAAAGCAGATTTGCAAGCCCAGGGGGAAGGAATGAGTTTTTCTAAGTATATAATTGAGAAAACTGATTGCAACACAATTGCTTGACTTACATTTAACTTACACTAAGTGCACCAATGTGAATTAAAGAGATCAGTGTGAAAAATGAATTCACAAAAATATTATAAGGAAAGATATGTGGGTATTTATTTTTTAACAATGGGAAAGAACTTTCTCTGCTTAAAACAGTAAGGGAAATAAAAAGGGAAAATATCAGTACATTTGAACATACTACAAAAAATTCCAAACACTTGTAAGTCAAAATAGTAAATTCACATTGCAGATTCTATGTACTCTCATATGTTTTCATAGATAAGAGTTGACAAACTCATTGAATGATAATTTTCCAATATCTACCAAAATATAAAAGGTACCAACTCTTTGACCCGGCAATTCCATTGTGATTGATTGCACACGTATATTTGTAATGTGTAACAAGGATTTGTGGCTCTTTAAATCAAGATTATAATATCATCTTGCTAATTTCATAATGCATATAGATTTAACATGTATGACAATAAGAGCATAAAGGAGTGGGGCAAAAGGAATAGGAAGACCTCATAACTGCAAAGTTTATGTATTTTATGTGAACTTGTATGATATTAACTCAAGGTAGATTATGAAAAACCAGGAATTGTATTTTAGTCCTAGAGTCATCCCTCAGAATATTATAATTCAGGTAAGAAGAATTTAAAAATCAGTGGATAATTTCAAGTTAACTCTTGATCATCAATAAGAAGAATAGAAAGTATTTATTGGGCACTCTCTATGCCATTGCCATTTAATCTTCAAAATATCCTATGAAGTAGACTCTACTTTTTTTTTCCTTTTACAAGTGGATCAAGTAAGATCCTGAGAAATAAATATGGACACTATAACAGGGGAGGCCCCAGAGCTGTGAGGCTGTGAGGTAGCACAGGAATCCCCTTACCTGAAGTTTTGCTTTCCATGGTAGCAGTATTTATAGGGCTTGATATGACCCATGGCCTCAGGCATCCACCGGGGTCCTTGGATAACGGGGGACTACTGTCACAGGGAAATAATCTTGTCTACTTAACTAGATATTTAAAACTTTTGATGCTCTTTATTTTGGGGGGCAAAGATTCATCCATATTTCCATCTGTCATTATTTGCTTTTAGACTAAAAAACCTCCTTTGGAATCTCTCTCCTTCATTCAACACAAGACTCACAAAGATCAGTTTTGGAGGTGTGTGCAAAATACATTGAAAGAGAGAGAGAGGCCGGAGGAAGGGAGACCAACTGAGTGTGTTTGGGAAAATCGACCTGGTAGAGGTTCAAGTTCTGAGTCAGGAATGGAGTCACAGGATATCAGTGGGTTATGGATATGCTGATGGTGGAGGGCATGACAACAGATGCGATGTGAACAAGAAGAGGGAAAGGAGTCCAGGCAGGAGTCAGGAGGGTGGTGGTTGCTGACCTCCAGACAGGATGGTTCCCAGGCATTCACCAACATGTCACTAGGAAGAGCGCCTAATACTATCTTCTTTCCTGGTTTATTTCTTTACTTCATTTTGTCTTTCTTTCCCCACTAGACTGTATCCTTCATGTGAGTGACGGATGACCCATCTTCAAAATGTGGTTCTGCCTCCTAAATCCTTACCTGCAAAATAATGGATGTTCCATAAATATTTGTTGAGTGGTTCCCTTTTATATAAACAGAATCAAAGGCAAGGATGATAAGTAATTAAAGAGATAAAATAATTCCAGAAGTTATGAGAAAGTATCTAGCTGAGCTCTGCTGTTGGCCAGCCTGTGATCTTCTAGCCATCACCTCTGGCCCCTCGTCTCATCTTTCCAATTTAGAAAATAGGGACAATGTTACTTTCCCGTCCATTTTATGATAGTGAACATAAAATCATATAATGAATATGAAAGCACTTTGGAAAGTTAAAAGTGATGATTCAAATATAAAGTCCTACCAGGGAAATAGGCAGTGTTAATGTTTGGTGCCTTCTCTAAAGGGGTATAAAATTCTTCTGAATTGTATTATCCTAGAAATTATTGAAGACACTAAATTCTTGTTTTTTGTGTTTTCCTCCTTTAACAATTGTGAGTCAGAGTATTTACTGGATAAAACTGTGATCTATGAGTCTAAAGAGACCCTCGGTAGCTTTATACTAATTAAAACTCTTCTGGATAAACTCTAGGTAATTTTATAATGAACACATGATGATAATAAGAGGTACGGCTTCCAGGAAAATGGATTTTGCTTTGCCAGAAAGAAGGTTGATGGTAATATGTCTCAGGATTTTCCTGGAGGGAGGTGGGGCTTCCAAAAGTTCAAATTGTGGTGCTTCAGAAGTCACAAGGTCACCACAACTGCTAGAATGTCAGTCATCAATGTTTAAGGATTTTGACAAAAAGGAAACATCCTTTGCTCTCCCGGACACTTTGCGTTGCTCTTTACCTGAGAATTTCATGTGGAAAAGGTGCCGTCCTTCTTTCTGAATTGCTTAAAAGCCACCTCTCTGTCCTGGCTGTAGGTTTGAGTGACAGTTGAGTGTAGTATGCGGAGACAAGGGAGGAAAGGACTTGGAATAAGAATGCCAAACCCACTGGCTTTGACAAGACTGGGTGTGGGGGAAAATAGGAGGTGATGTTGGGGTTCTGGGAGTTGAGGGTCTCCTCATCTTGAGGATGGGGGTTGAGGAGCTCAGTGAGTCCAGGTGGCAGAGGTCAGGAGAAGGAACAGGGGGCAATATTGCCAGCTGGACCATGCAATGGAAGAGAAAGACCAGGTAACATGGAATGAAAAGGAAATCCTACAAAATAAATACCAGCTTACATTCATTTAGAAGCCTTTAGTCACACAAGCCAAAAGGTTCTTACTTGTCCTGTGAAACTGTGTGGGATGGCTGATGCTTTCTCTCCATGTACTGGGAATCAACTAGGCTCAGGACTCAGAGAGACTTGGGTGCAAATCCTGGCTCTGCCTACTCACAGTTATGTGACTTTAGACACAGTACCTAATGCTATTTATAACCCAGTCTTCATGTGCAGTTCCTTAGGGATGGCAGAAGGATTGAAATTTTGTAGCATTGTCTTCAGTAACTATAACTACTGTCACCATTTCCCCCATCCTGTTGGTTTGGTGATAAGTCTGTTTCATTGGTTATGTCACTATGTGATGCTTAATTTCAGTGAATACCAACAGTGGGAAGTTGAAAGGGAAGAAATGAGTTGGAGACATTCATCGTCAGAAATATCCAAATTTACTATCTTCTTTCTCTGGGAGGTGATCATAGCACTTGAAAACATTAGTAAGAAATCAGCAACACAACTTAGGCTTAAGAATGAATAAGGCAATTGTTATTCTTATTATGATGTCTTAGCCAAGTTGAGTGGCTGTAACAAAATACTGTATATTTAGTACCTTGTAAAACAACAGAAATTATTTCACAATGTTCTTGGAGGCTGAGATGTCTGAGATCAAGATCTGACAGATTCAGTGTTTGATGGGTGTGTTTCCTGGTTCACAGGTGGCACCTTCTACCTCTGCTTTCATGGTGGAAGGGGGTAGTGAGGTCTCTGAGGTATCCTTAATAAGAATATGACCCCAATTGTGAGGATGTGCCCTTACAACCTACTCACTTTCCAAAAGGCCCCACCCAATTTTACTTTGGGAGTTAGAATTTCAACATATGAATATGAATTCAAAATATAGTAGTTGTCGATTTTCCAACCAAGAATATTGTGGGGGGCATTTCTGTGATTTGTTTTAGTATAATATTTGTTACAGAAAGATTTCTCCATTGAATAATACTAAAGCCAAGGAATTTATAATGCCTATAACATTTTCCTACATTTTAAACTGGTGAATTAGAATTGTACATAATGGTATCATTTGTTTTTAAATATTTGTACAAGTGCACAATATAATGATATAATTTGGCTAACATCATTCCCAGTATTTCCCCTTTCCTTTCCCTCCTCATCCCCACCCTGTCCCTTTCCTCTATTCTACTGATCTCCCCTTGATTTTCATGAGATCTACCCCATTTTTCTTTTCCTTTCTTCCTCCTAGTTTCCACATATGAGAGAAAATGATTACCCTTGACCTTCTGTGTTTGATTTATTTCACTTAACATAATGGTCTCAAGTTCCATCTATTTCCCTGCAAATGACATAATTTCATTCTTCTTTATGACTAAGACTCCATTGTGTATATATAACACATATCTTTCTCCATTAATCTGTTGATGAACCCCAAGGCTGGTTCCATAATTTGGCTAGTGCAAATTGTGCTGCTATAAATGTGAGTATGCATGTATCTATATAGTATAGTTCTTTAGGATAAACATGGAGGAGTGGTATAGGTGGGTCAAATGGTGATTCCAATCCTAGTCTTTTGAGCAACGTCCATAATGATTTCCATAGTGGGTGTACTAATTTACAATCCACCACCATGTAAAAGTGTTCCTTTTCCTCTATATCCTCTTCAGCATTTATTATTATTTGCATTCTTGATGACTGCCATTGTGACTGTATGAGATGAAATTTTGATTTGCATTTCCCAAATTGCTGATGATGTTGGACATTTTGTTCATATATATGTTGGCCATTTGTAGTTCTTTTGAGAACTATCTTTTAATGCATTTGCCTATTTACTAATTGGGTATTTTTTGATATTAAGTTTTTTTTGAGTTCTTTATATATCGTAGATACTAATCCTGTTAGAAGAGCAGCTAGCAAAAGATTTTATACCATTCTGTAGGTTCTCTCTTCACACTCTTGTTTCTTTTGCTGTGCAGTATATGACTTATAACTTGAGAGAATCTTCTTACTTCAGAGAAGTCATTACAAAATGTCATTGGCCATCATAGGATATTGACATTTTATGTACAGAATCTCTACAAATTAATTCACTTAATTCTTATGCAAACATGCAAAGTGGATATATTATTTCCTTTGTAAATGAGAAGAGGCAGGTTTAGAGAAATGAAGTGTCTTGTCCATGGACACCTAGTGTAGAGCTAGCAGTCACATTTGTGTCAGTTTGACTCTAAAGTTCATGCTCTGTTTAACAAGACCATCAAGTAGTAAGTCTAACCTGAAAGGGACTTTCAATGAGATGTTTTGGCTGTCTGGTTTAATTATAGCTGCAACTGTCTATCTCCTCTTCTCTTTTGCTCTCCACCACAGTTTTTATTATGAGTTAGTTTTCTGTTTTTTGTTTTTCGATTTATTATCAATTTCATCCATGAGCAATCTTTTCAGATTTCTTCCTCAGCATCTTCAGCGCCATAGTCAGTGCCACACGCCCAGTGGATCCTCATTAAACATTTGCTGAGATAACGACAGAGATCTTTTCATTTATATTAAGCAGAGAATGTTACTCTGAAAGACAAGGAAAAAAATAACCAAGATCAAGTGAGACAACGTAAAGTGGTATAACTGAATTTTATCTCAGCAGAAGAGATTATTCAAGAAAGAAAAGAAACAATGACTTAAAACCTCCCACATATAAAGACAAATATCAACCCAAATAATTGTAAACAAAATACCCAAAGGAAGATGCAGCATGGCAAAATATTTGGAAACCAAGGATAATGAGAAAAACTTAAACTGGAGGAAATAAATTTTTAAAATATATACTTGCATTCTATAAAAGGACAGTGGTAAAATTTGCCATTAAATCTTTATTGCAAACAGTGCAATAAACAGTGCAGAAAGTCATGGATTGGCACTGCTGGAAGGGAAAAAATGTAGATTTTATATTCTATATTCAAAAAGTTTTTTTTTTCAAGTTGAAGGTAAAATAAAGACATTTTCAAATAAACAAAAGCTGAGGGAATTTGTCCCCAAAGGCTTACACACACAAAAAAAAAATAATAAAAAAGAAAAGGAAAAAGTACACTAGAAGATATTGGGACCAACATGAGAGGAGAAAGAGCAGCCAAAATGGTAAATATGTGAGTGTATATAAATGAATGTTCTTGTTTCTTAAATTAGTTATGATAGCAGTGACAATTCATAGCAGAGAATGGGAACAATGTATGGTGGTGTTTTTAACTTATGGAAAGTCAAATATATGACAGTAAAGGTAAGATGTGGGAAATGTACAATGACATTGTACACAAGACTGTATAATTAAGAGCATTTTGTAATCCCTAGAGCAACCACTTGGTAACCGTAGAAAGCCTCATATCTAAAAATTTCAGCAAAGAACATAAGATAAAAATCTTTTGTATATATATACAAATAATACATATATATACAAACTATATATATATGCATGTGTGTATATATATATATATATATATATATATATATAGAGAGAGAGAGAGAGAGAGAGAGAGAGAGGGAGACAGAGAGAGAGAGAGAGAGAGAGAGAGAGAGAGGGAGGAGATGGGGAATCCATTAGATTTTTGTTGGCTTTGGTGACAGGATTACACATCTATTTTTATATGTCTAAAAATAGAGTAAACATTTTACTTACTATTGATTCTTACTTTCTAGCTGTCAGTCTTTAAGAAAATGACTCAAATGCTCTGGGCTTCCGTTTCTGCCAAGTGACTAGACTATACCTAAGAACACTGTGACACTTCATTTCTCCAGCTTTTGGCCATTCACTCTCTAATTCAGATTGGGGGCTCAGCAGAATTTCAACATGCCCTTTCTTCAGGGTGTAGCAGAGAGTCTGGTGCCACCCATGCCATCTGCATGCAATTAGATTTACATGGGTCCAAGATAATGTAGATGTTTGGGGTCTCACTGGTATTGATGAGAACCTGATTTTACCTGGCTTATGATGTCCCTAATTGAGCCATAGAATGCAGAAATGATAGTAAACTATCATTAGCGTTTCTTCTAATCTCAGTGGCATTTGTGGCTTCCTGTAGAATTAAGCTGGGGCTAGGATAAAATTTCTCACCGTAGTCCATATGTCCTCTGCATTACCACTCTGTGGCCACAAAATAGATTATACTTCCTTTTTGAACCTTTCTTCCCTCTCAGTATGAATCCCCACCCACTTGCAGAAAATCAGTTCATCCCCAAATCTGCAACTCTGTGCCCTGCAGCAAATTTCTCAAACACTGCATCTTCACGACTGGTTAACCTGCTGCTTCTAAACTTCTGGTCCTCCCCGTCCCCTCTCCTCCATCTTCCTGCCACTGACTTTCTCACCCTCAGCCATGCAGAGGGCTAATGTACTAACTCCCCTGAGCATAACTGAGATCACGAGTATGGCTTCACAAAGCTTGCTGAAGACTGGGATCAATAAGAATATAATTTGGAGGTGCTATAAGTAGACACAAGAGCCACAGGGACAAATACAACACCTAAGGTCCTTAGCAGGTGCACTCCCTCCTTCAGGACTTCTTTCTCCTGGAGGGACTACTTGCTCCCCGATCCTTGGGAACATTCTGCACATTCTCATTCCTTGGAGTCCAGCTCTCTTTCTCCAGGTCTTTCTTATGTATTTCTACAAGATTAAACTCTTCTCAGGATTATTATTATTTTTTGTTCAGAATACTATTTATGTTATTTCTAGGCATCAAAATTATTTAGACTTAACTATAGAGTTTACTGGCTTATTTGCTATTACTTTTTAACAGCCCAAATTATCTTCTTTTTTTAATGACTCTTTTTTGTCTTTTATTGTTATTTTTATTTTTGCTGAAGTATATCCTAAATATTTATTTTAGGGATGGCCAATAAGTGGTCAACTTTTTGAGTCCACTGAAATGTCCAATTCCTTTATTACTCTTTCCTACTTGAATGACAGTTTATGGCTAAGATTCTAGTGGCACATAGTTTTCCTTAAGAAATAGCACAGTTCCTTCATGTTTTCCTGCATTCAGTTCTACCAATAGCTCATTAAGTTTCTTGTTTCTCAGTGGTTAATTCATCTGTTTGATTTCCCTCCCCCTTCAGGAAGATCTTTATATTTTTTTCTTTATTTCAAGTTCTTAAAATGTTAGTATTTATCTAATTATAAGATGTGTGTTTTAAAATTCTCATTCTTTAAAATATTCTCCTTTTCAGAGATTTGAATTTTTCTTCTAGTAGATATTTAATTATCTGATCTCCTTGAACTTGCCTATTTTTCTCTTTTGGACTTTTTTTAGGTGGACTCTGATAATTCCAGGTCTCTCTTCTGTGTCATTTAACCTTTCCTTCACATTTAATTTATATTGACTATTTTTGTTTTCTTCTGAGAGTAGTCCTCAGTTCAATCACCTCACTTTTTTATTCTCTAGTTGTATCCATTATGTAGTTCAGTCCAACTATGTATAATTTTTCTTTTTTTGATCTATGCAGTTTTGAAAAGATGAAAACCGTATTTTAAATCTCCAAGATCTCTTGTTGCTTTCATGGGTTTTCTATCCTCCCAAATATGGAACTGTCAGTTACATTTGTTAAACATGTCATTCTGCCTGCTCTATTAACTGCTTTCCTTAAACCTAGTTATTTGGATTGTTGAACTAGTTGACTTGACTTCAGTGCACTGTGTTAGTCAGGGCCCTCCAGAGAAACAGTCCGAAGACATCTTTTATTCAGGATAGTGTGGTTTGTGAACCAACTCAGGTGGAGGCACTAGGTTTGGCTGTGACTCCCTACCACTATGACTCAGGACAGGCCTCTCATCAACTGACCTCAGGTCCTTTGGGTTTTATTGATCACATAAGACCTTGAGGAGGCATCTATCTATTTAAGTCCAAGGGCTTTTAATTCATTAGCCACCGCTAAAGATTCCTATGAGTCAATTTTTTTCTTTTTTGTTTCACTAGTTTAGCCCTTCTGATATTTTGGTAGTTATAACAAAGTCTTCCACTTTGCCCTCATGAGAAAATACTGTCCCTTAGCAGATGCTTCTCTGTGGTTCCATTATCTACAAAGAAGTTTAGCATCCCATGCCAATGGCAGCACCTGCTAACTCCTCCTGACCCTGGAACTGACCTTTCCTTCACCAGGATATTTTTCAGTGTCTTGCAATAGGAATTTAACAAGGAATGTCTTGTTCACCAGGGAGCATTGCTAGTGGAGGGTATGTTGGTCACCTGTGATAAATCCACTACCACATGTTTATCTTCCTAAATATTGAATTAGCTTTTTCTGATACTTCACCTTTATTTAGTGTGGGCCACTTTTGACCCCAGCTTATAGTCAACCAACTGAATGAAATGAAACACTTAGAATTATTCTCAGCTATGAAAGCCAAAAGATTGAAAGCAGAATCTCTAAGTGCATCCACAATGATGAATTCCTGAGGCGAATTGTGTTTCTCTGTTCCTGGGCTCAAATATGCAGAATGCATTCCCACATGAATTCCTTGAATTGTTTTTCAATACAAATTTGCAGAAATTTATAGTTTTTTTATTAGTGAATAAGACTTCTTCTTTCTGGTTTGACCTTTTAATTAGGATCCTAGTGAAAACTAATATCAATTCTTATAATAGAGAGGGAGGCACTGAGAGGTGGTAAGGCTGAGGCATATCCAAAATTGTCATTTTCCAAAATGGTAGCTGTTTCAGGTGATATTATTTTGCTGCTGGAAGTAAGTCATGGTCAGTCTCATTAGAAAAAGGAGCAATGGTTTACTCCAGCTGACAAGGAGGTGGGGCTGCAGGTTTGGGGTCCCATATCCAGTCTCACCCTTTCAGTTCTCAGCACTCCCCTGTTCCCATTGCAGCCTCTATTCTCACATTCTAGAGGCCGTAAACTTCACCTATGCTGCTTCTCAAAACTGCAGGTGAGACTCGGTCTAGTTACGTAGCCATCTAGAGCTGAAAGTTAGATAACCACATAAAGCACCTGGTTTCTTGCTGTGTCTTACATAGAGGATTTCAACCCCAGGATCTCTCATTTCTCGGTGCATTAGAAATAACCACCCTACGATCCTAATGTTCTGAAAAACCATTTCACCATTCTCTGGCATCTGCTTGATTTGTCTACATCATGACTTTAAGAAGTTCTGCAAATGCCACTGTTTATAATCCAAGCTTGTGAGCCTTCAAACCCAAGAAGCAGGAGATAGTCCCAGGTTCCTCTCCTTGTTGGTCTGTTCCCTGTATTCTTCCCTCATATCAAATTATTATCTTTTTTATTTTTATATTTAATTTTTATTTTTTACAGACTGCATTTTGATTCATTGTACACAAATGGGGTACATCATTTCATTTCTATGGTTGTGCATGATGTAGATTCATACCATTCATGTAATCATACATGTACATAGGGTAATCATGTCTGTCTCATATCCAACCAAAGGCCAAATTATTTTTAATGCCGAGTTCTCTTACAGATAACAGAAACCACTAGCACCATTACATGAGGGCATTTAATAGATTAGGTACTCTTAAAGTTGCAGGAGGGGCTGGAGGGATGGCTTTAAGGAACGTTTCCAGCAATGGTTCCCAGAACCACACTGAAATGTGGCTAAGGAAGCTCTGCCTCTTCCATACCAAGGTTAGAAAGCTGGGGAAGGAGGAAGCCCATTGCTGCCTCCTGGAAATAGGGGGCACAGTGGCTCCTGAGCACACCATCTTAGCTGTAATCCATTCTAACAAGTGAATGTAAAAGGGCTGGCAGCCTGGCTCTCAGCATGCATGAGTCAGGACCTTGACATTGGGATCTTTGTGACCAATGCTACAGGAAAACTGAGTTTCTCCCTTAACTGAGCTTTGCAGAAGAAACAGTGGGAGCAGAAGGAATTCTGTCACTACCTTGCTATTTTCTTCCAAATCTCATAAGGATACAAATGCTTATGGTACTGAGGCTGTGTATCAAACCACACTGTTATGGTTTGGCCATGAGGTGTACCCCAAAAGCTCCTGCACTAATGCTCAGAGGTGAAATAATTGGTTTAGAAGAGCTATAATTTGATCAGTGTATTAATCCATTTTTTTTGGATTAATAATCTGAAAGTATTATTGTGCTGTTGTTAATTGTAGGCAGATGGGGTGTGGCTGGAGGAAGTGGGTCATGGGGTGGGGAGATTATCCTCAGGGATTATATTCTATTCTCTTGGCTCTTCTCTCTCTCTGTTTTCCAGCTATCATGCAGTGAGCTGCTTTCCTCTGCCATGCCCTTCTGCCCACCTCTCCCAACCACACTCTGCCTACATTACCATCCAGTTAATCTGTATTGATGAATTAATCCACTGACTCAGTTATAACTTTCACAATCTAATCAGTCCACCCCTGAACATTCTTGCCTTGCCTCACACATGAGCTCTAAGGGACACCTCATATCTAAACCATAACATGCCTTATGTCTTTTTCATGAAGTCATTTGTTGAACATATTTGGATTTTGATGTAGCCAAATTTAGCAATTTTAATAAATCCTGTCTGTTGTCTCTGGTTTAAGATCTTTCCAAAAAAAAAAAAAAAAAGATCTTTCCTATATTAGTTGAAAAACATACATGCTCCTCTAATTCTTTCAGCTTTTGATTCTGTGCAAAAGATATGAGTTGGGGCCTACCTTCATAAAGGAGATAATCACTTGTATCAACACTACTTAGTTAATAGTTAATTCTTCCCTAGCAACTTGAAATGTCAGATTTATCACATACTAATGTACATAAACACATAAGTTTATAACTGGGCTTTTTATTTAAAGGATTTATTTGTTTAGTTTCATTAATTTAATTTTAATATTTGGTAGGACTAATCATTTTATCTTGTTCTCCTTCTTCATAATTATCTTGGCTGTTCTTATACATTTACATTTTTATTGTTTAGAATTAGCTTGTCAAATTCTATTCAAAATTCTTGAGAATTTTATTGTAATTGAATGAACTTTATAGATTAACTTGGAAAGTTTGATATCTTTATGATATTGAGTCATCCTATTCAATAACATCAAATGTCTCCTCATTTATTCTGGTCTCCTTTTATTCCTTCCATAAAGTTTTATAGCATTTTCCAAAAAGGTCTTGCCTATAAAGTTCATTCCTAGATGCCTCCCATTGTTTGCTTCCTTTATGGTAAATAAGATCTTTTTACAGGAAATATTTTGATTGTGGAATATTGCTTCTGTACCTGGTTCCTTGCTCAAATATTTCTAGTTTGCAGTAATTAAAGTTTATATGATTTTTAAGTGGGAAAAACCTTCAACTAGGACAGTAAAGAAGAAATGACACATGAAATTTTTACAAGTATTTTTGCAGAAAAATAAATAACTAAAAATGAAAAACTTCATAAAAGAATTGAAAAACAACAATCTGAGACAATATTTGAAATACATAAGAGAAAAATATTATCTATAGGCAGATATTTCTTTATAATAAGGAAAAAGATGATCAACATAATAGAAAAATAGGCAAAGGTCATGAATAAACAGCTTACACGAACAAAAAGAAATATATCTTCAATGTATGTGGGACAAAGTTTGGCTCATTAATAAACAGAAAATGTGAATCTAAATGTTATACTTTGCTATTTATTGACTCGGAAAAGGCAGATCACTAATCCTCATTGCTGTCATTAGGGAAAGAGGTAGTCTTTTACACTGACAATCCTTTTTAGAAAATTCTTTAGTGATATCTATATCATGACCCTTAAAAGCTTCCTGCACTTTGACCTAGCCATTTCACTTGTAGGAATTCCAAGAAAAATGTTTCTGACACCTCTCAATGTTTGCACAAGCCTAGGAAGAATTTTCTACTATTTAAAAAACCTGCAAAATTCTGGCTTAAATAAAGCTTTAAGTGACAGAACAATTTCAAATGTCCTAATATACATTTATGTAGAATCATTTATTATAATCAATAAGATTATAATAAAAGTGTTTTCAGCTTATTTGATCATAGACTCACTTTGTGGGGGAGGAGTTTTGCAGGGTACCTAATTATACACAACATGACTTGAGAGATATTGGCTTAATGACATTATTATGGAAACATGCAAAACTGAGCTATATTTGTTGTAACACAGAACAATACAGCAAAACACAGTCAATATTCTAAATACATAGGAAAGGTTAATGTTTAAACAAGGCATGCTATGTCAATTTAATCAAATAGTGTAGTCACAATATACACTTTAGAAAAATAATTAATGCAGAGGAAATGTTCATAACATTTCCTAATGTGAAAATCAGGCTATCAAGTTCTAAGTTTAGTACATCATATCCTTTGGAGCATATATGCATAGAAATATGTGGGGAATAAAAATTATCAAAATGTTAATAGGTACAATGGTTAACTCAAGATTATTTGTGACTCCAATTTCCTACCTTTGTTCATTTTTTTTTTTTCTTTCAATGACTATACTTTACTTCTCTTCTAGGAGCAATGCTATTTTTAAAAGTTCTTGCTAATGAGTTACCTTTTACATTTTGCTCAATTACTGTTGCCTGTGCCCCTCCCACATCATTTCATTTTCTGGTTTTCTTTTGTGTTCTCTGTTCATTTCTGTTGCCAATTGTTGGGATCATGACTGTGTTTATGAGTCTGCGCAGCTGTCCTTACTCTTTCAAGGTGACATTTAATATATGAATTTTTAAGTCAGACTTTATCATTGGCACAGAAAATAATACCCTTTTAAAGCATCTGCTGCATTTTAAAATGTGTATTCAGATAATATCTTTCCCCATTAATTACTAACCCATAACTAAATGCATTACATGAAACTTGAACATTTCCTGGTTCTGAGGTCATTAAGTCATATGAATGGCAGCCTAACAAGGTCGTTGAATTTTGGGCAAAATATCTATTTTTCAGCTCCTTCTGCCTTTTCAGAGGTGTGGGCCTACTGTGCAGCTCTATGAAAGCAATCACTGGCTTCCTTATTTTTTCTGTAAATGAAGCTGATTCTTCTCACAAGCCAGCCTTCCCTGTCTGACTCCAGCTTCCTTGACCTTGTTCTTATCTTAGTTCCTTATATTGTCCCTGCCCCATGTCCTCATGCATAGCATCGTGCTTCAGACCCTTTCCACAGTTTAGCTTCTCCGCACATAATGCTTTCTTGCCTTACCATGAAGAATATCCCTATGTTCTCTGACACTGGAAAGCAATCTCATGAACGTCTCAGTTCTTAGTCACTTATAATGCAGGTTCTAAATGATGATAGTTCTCCAGGAAGCTGTGGGGCTTATCCACCATGAGAATCTCAGGCCCCAAAGACTTCCCTTCTCCACATTGTGGATTACAGCTTTTCTTCCTTCTTTAGTGACTGACCATTTCCTCTAACTTGGGTTTCTTCATGCCACAAGGCTCAGTCAGGGGACAAAGAAGACATCCCAGCCTGAAAGAGTAGCAAGGACAAAGGCACAGAAGAGGGGGAAAGCACAGCATGGAAAACTTTTGGTGGAGCTGCAGCACATCAATTAATTTGGATGGTAGTGGGACATCAGGATGAAGGACTCCAGGGGCCTGGAGTGTGGCTCAGTGGCAGAGCACTTGCTGAGCATGTGCAAGGGCCTGGGTTCCATCCCTAGCAACATGACAAAACAACCAACCAACACTCCCCCTGGAAAAAACCTCAAACCAAACCAAAAACCCAAAACAAACAAACAATCCCCCCCAAAATCAAAATCCCCAAAGCAAAAAACAAAAATCAAATCCAACAAAGAGACAGAGAGCCCCAAACAGGAAAAATCTTGTAGCCCATTCAGATGGATCCCTTGATCTTCTCAATGATCAAATAACTCGACTGTGTTCCTATGTCAGTAACAGCTGGTGAGATACAATGAAGGGACTGGAGGCCGAGCAGGGTCAGGATGGGTCGTGTCAAGTGGGAGGCTTCCCAGTGGAAGGACAGTGAAGAGTTGATGTTTGATGGAGAGAGGCGGGTGTTACAGAGAGAAATTTTGGTAGGAACCTTGAAAAACAAGTTGGCAAGAGACAGAAACCTAACTCCAGATCGCTTAGTCAAGAAAAGAATTCATGGAAATTAATAGTTTTTGTGTCACCATGAGTAATCCTTGTGTCCTCATAAACAAACTTTAGAACATATTATGTGAGTAATTCATTAAGATTCAGAAATCAGTGCATTTAAAATTATATATACTTATAAGTGTTTCAAAATTCTATTATTCAAGACTAGGAATCATATCATTCTTATTTTCTCAACATCATTCTTATTTTCTCATTAGGGCTCCTCCTAATTTGATTTAAAGACAGATGTGAAAGACTTCCTTTGCTCTGGTACTGTTTAATTTCACCTGGTTTTTGCTTTACATATTTTGATGTTGTTATTCAGCTTAAAATATTTGAGGAGTTTTTGTTTTTAACAAATAGAACAATGAAAAATGGTAAAAGAAAAATAGTGTCTTCTACCATGGGTTCTCCTTAGCAGTGTGGCATTCTCATGACAACCACTATTCACTGTTTCTTCTGGTTTAAACTAAAAAATACTGAAGCCAGTCTGCTTCATAATTCACAAGTTGCTTCAAGCTCGCACCAACTCCAGATCTGTGTGTGTTTCTAGAACATTCTTCCTAAGGTCTTCCCTTGGCTGTCTCCTCATTTAGGGGGAGGTCAAGTGTCATTTATTCAAAGAAACCACTTGATCTGAAGCAGCCTCTGCCTTCCTCCTTCCCTTGCTCACTTTGCCTCACTTTCTTGTCCTTAAAGAACATGCTGTGATCTGAAATCACCATCTCCCTGATAACTTGGCTCTTTAATGTCTGTCCCACCAGAACGTCAGCTAAAGGAAACTTACCTGATTTCTCATCACATTGTCTGGGGACCTCAACACCTAGAAGAATAATAGCCCCATCACTGGTTCTCCCTGGATACCTGTTGAGTGAACCAAATGAAACTCTCACATGCTGAAGTTGAATTCCCTGTACTGTGTTTTTGCCTTTGGACACTTGCACTGGCTGTTTCTGTTCCTCAGAATATTTTTTTTTATTCCGGGGAATTGAACCCAGGGGTGCTTAAACACTGAGCCATATCCCCAGCCCTTTTATTTTTTGATTTGAGGTTTATTCTTTGTGTTTATTTTATTATGTCTCTAAGTTGCTTAGGGCCTCACTATGTGGCTAAGGCTGGCTTTGAACTTGGGACCCTCCTTACCTCAGTCAACTGAGCCTCTGGGATTACAGGCATGCACTGCCAAGTCCAGTTCCAGAATATTTTTGCCCTAAATACCAGATATTTGAATATTTGTTTAAATAAGTTCTCGATGAACCGTACCTGAGCAACCCTCTTTAAAATTGCAAGCCCCGTTCTACACAGAAATCCTGCAGCTTTGTCTTTCCACTTCTATCTCCCCTAAGATCACGTGTCACCTTTGGACCCTCCATGGTGCACCTGTTTGTTGCACTGTGCTGGATATCTTTTCTGAACCCTCCAGACCCACTCTTCACATCTGTTTGCTCTGTACCTTAAAAGCAGTCGTGTGAGCCCTTGAGCTTTCAGCAGGATTGTCATGCCCTGGCTCACTGCTCATGCAAGATGACCCTGTCCTGCCTCCAGGTATCGATATCGGCTCCCTTCCTCATCACAGGCCTATTAATTATTGTTTGTTTCGTTGCACTGTCATGGAAACTCTATGAGATTGATATTTTCTGTGTGTTGGCTGCTGATGAGTCTCATGTGCTCAGAACAATGCCTGACGCAGAATAGATATGCTTTCCATGGGCACAGTGGCACACATCTGTAATCCCAGCAAGTTCAAAGACAGCCTCAGCAACTTATTGAGTCCCTAAGCAATTGAGTGTGACCCTGTCTCAAAATAAAAAGGCTGGGGGACGTTGCTCAGTGGCTGAGTGCCCCCAAGTTCAATCCCTGGTACAAAAATAAAAAATTTGCTGAATGTTTAATGATCATTGATTCTGTCCTTAGAAAACTGCTAGTTCACTCTTTTTTCCATAACCCCTGCACCCCACATTTTGATAATTATATTATTATTTTAATTGTTCACTTATCTTTGTAACTTTAATATGCTTAAAGATTCATTCATTATTCTATACATTTTAAACAGTATTCTTTGATTTCCTATTGTCTAGAATGAGAGGATGGGAACTGCTTCCATGTTCTCCAAATCTTCATCCATTTCACTTTTGTACTTTGTAAGATTAAGTTCAATAATGTATCTCTCCTGGCTTCAGCTCTGTTCTAGCTTGCTAAGGCTGGGATGAAGTCCCAAAACTGGGTGATTTAAATGACAAACATTTATTATCTCATGGTTATGGATACTGGAAATTCAAGACCAAGGTGTGTGCAAGCTTGCTCTCTCTTTGCAGCTGACTTTTCCCTAGGGACTTTAATTCTGAGCACCTATGACCCCGGTGTCTCTGTTGTGTGTCCAAATTTCTTTTTTTTTGTATGAATGTAAGTCGGATTGGATGAGGACCTCCCCTAAAAGCCTCATTTTAACTTAGCCACCTTTAAAAAGTCCTTGTGTCCAAATTCAGTCACTTTCTTAGGTGCCAGGCGATTAGGGATTCAACATGAATTCCGGGGTGGGGTGTCAGGGCAAGGTTCAGTTCATAACAAGTCCCAGTGAGTTCTGCTGCATTTTGTGTACAGTTTGTTTCTAAAAGTTTAAAGTCAACATACAATATATTTAAAGTTTAAAGCCAATATACAATATATTAAATCTTTAAATTATTCAACTGTCATGGTAATGGATTACTTCCTCCCATTTCACAATCATGCTACATTTTAGTTACTTAATTTTTGAAATGACTTTCCTGTCCAATGTCTTGATTTGTGGAGTACATAGAATATGCTAAATTCAACATTATTTTCCATAAACCTGGTGTGAGCATTGCCCAGTGGTCTCCTGGTGGCTAGTACTTGAATCTAGCGGGATTTGTCTTTCTTTGTAGGTAAATTTCTTTTCTCTCTTAGCTTTAGAATAATTTGTTCAGCTTTGAAGTTCTCCAATATTCTTTGGAGTTCACAAGGTCTTCTTTTCCTTCTTTCTCAGTTTCATGTCTTTCTTCAGTTGTAGGAAATTTGAGACCTCCCTTTCTCTGTCTCTTCAGATACGTGTTGCCTTCCTAGAATTCTGGCCTCTCTGTGTCTCTTAATGCTTCTCTCACACTTTACATTTCTTTGTGTTTCCACTCTATGTTCTGGTGGATCTTCTTGACTTTTTCCTATGGTCTAATGTTCATGTATTGGGAACATGGTCCCCAGTTCTGAAGTGTTGGGAAGCAGGACCTTCTGGAGATCAGTGGGTCATGAGGGCTTTGCCCTTGGGAATGGAGGGGTGCATATGTGGACTGATTTGCTAATGTGTACTGCAGGAATGGCTTGATTACTAGAGCGAGTTCTCTGGCACACATGTTCTGCCTCTCCATGTGATGCTCTGTGCCATGTTATCATACAGCAAGAAGACCCTCACCAAGAGCCAAGCAGGTGCTGGCACCATCTTTGATTTGTGGACTTCCCAGCCTGCACAGCCATGAGCCAAATAAACCTCTATTCTTTACAAATTATCCAGTCTGTGGTATTCAATTATAGTGACAGAAGATGGGCTAAGATAAGTTATTTTCCAGTCTTTATATTGAGTTTTCTATTTTAGGTACTGCATTTTAAATTTCAAAGAGCAGTTTCATAAATATGATACCTATTTTGTAGTTACCTTTTCTTAAGAATAATATGCTTCTTTATTAATATTAATAGAAAAACTTTCCTTTGTATCACAAAAGTCATTTAGTAAGCTTTTACTACCTCCAATTTTCTCTTATTTCTTTAATGTCATAAAAATTTGGGAATTTTGATTGATTTTTTTTCTAAGTGATTTTTATTAATAATCATTATTACTATTGTTATTTGCATGGAGATCAAACCTAAGGGCCTCATGTGCTCCACCACCAACTTATACTCCCAACCCCCTCTTATTTGTAAAAAGTTCATTCTATTTATATATGATTAGAAGTTGTTTAATTTTAAACAACTTCTTTAATTTGTAATATCTTTATAAGTCCCCCCACCCGCAATCCTGGGGATTAAATCCAGGGCCTCATGCATGTGAGGCAAGTGCTTTACCACTGACTGAACTACAACCACAGTCTTTTTTGAAACAGTCTCTCCAAGTAGCTGAGGTTGGCCTCAAATTTGGATTCTCCTGCCTCAGCCTTCCAAGTGAGTTGGGATTACAGTCTGGGTGTGCACCACCACACCCAGATTGTAAGACTTTTCATAAAAACAGATGTACAAATCATGAAAAAAATGCCTTCAGAAATGTCCCATTTCGAGAAGATGGTCCCATTTTTCTACTGCTACCACGTTGTCTGGGCCTGCACTATCTTGTGTGGACTGTCATCAGCCTGTCAGTTAGAGCCTTTGATGAAATGCACATTTTAAAAATGTACATTTAAATTTGCAGTGGCAGGTTTAAGAATGTTTCTGCTATGTTGGCTAACTAGATGGATCCAGTTGTACTTTAGACTTGAGTAAGGTATCAACACAGTGAAAATAGTTACTATTCTTAAAACCGTCCCAGCCAGGACCAGAAAGGGCTCTTTGATGGCTCACCAGTCTCCAAAGACAGAGAGGTTCTAATGGCCAAAGAAATAATCCCAGGGCAAAGCAGGCAGTCCCTGTGTGTTATTTTCTTCCAGTAATGAGGGCTGAGCTACATCCCCAATTCTTTTTATTTTCTGAGACAGGGTCTCAACAAGTTGTCTGGTCGGACTTAAATTTGTGATCCTTCTGCCTCTGCCTCCTGAGTTGCCGGGATTACAGTGTGTGCCATCATGCCTAGTCCTGGTCTTTTAACTTTCAGAACATGAATTAAGTTGGCTTCCAGTCTGTCCTTTGAGACTTCAGTTCATGTCCAAGGCAGGAAGTTGCAATGTAAGAGTAGTCCCAGGAGCCAGTAAGTCAGGAAGTAACGTAGGACGTATTGGCGTGACTGGAGAGCAGATTTTCCAGTTGTACAAAAGTTCCATGATAGAATTTCTGGGTATCTTTTGTCATGGTGGGGAGTCTTCCACAAGAGGCTTCCAAGGCTCTGTCTCTAGGGATCTCAACAGTGGTTCTCGATCCTGAAGCAAGTAAGCTGGAAACCAGTACACAATAGGAGTGGAAGAGCCCAAAAACCTAGTGAGAACCTGCAGCATCAGAGTCAGGACAGGCAGCTGACCACAAACCTCAGCACCTCTTTCCGTGATGGGTCTAGGGGCCACATAATCTCACCACAAGAAATACAGGAGTGTTGCTACCAGAACTGAATTTCCTCAGCTTTCTCTGCCTCTTGACCAGACTTGCATTCTTCCTTTCCTCCTTTCAGAGTCAAGCTCTGGCCTCTGCGACCACAAGAAATTTGTAGCCCACAATTAGATTACAGGTAGAACAAGCAAAAGCAAAAGAAAGCCAGTCAGTTCTCCCTCTCAGCTATTTGCCAACCTCTTTCCAACAAACCCCTTGCCAAATCACTAAGTGGCAGGGCGCTTACGGATCAAATAGTTTCAGTCTTTTATTTTTCCATGAGATAAACAGGCTCCAGAGATCTCATTAGACATTGTAAGGCCAGTATAATTACCATCGCCATTTTATGGATGTGGAAACTGAGGCTCACCAGCGCCAAGCGACATACCCGAGACTACTTTAAAAGAGTTTTATGTTCTCTGCTTTTTAAACTTCACCCCCAAAGGGTATACGTTTCCCAGACAGGACCATAACCCAGGCCTCCAACGCCTAGCGCAGTACTTCCTCCAATGATAAGAGCTCCTGCTGGAATGCTTACGGTAGGTGGGCCATATCTGGGAATTTGAGAAGGCCTGTTAACTGGAGCCCTAGAGCCTCTGAGTTAGACTAACATCCTCGGTGGGGTAAAGTCGCTCAGCCCCAGGATCCTCAAGGCCTAAGGCCTCGCGGACCGTCCCGAGACAAGAGCCGCCCTTTGCCAGCCTTGCCATGTCCCGAGCCTGTCCGAGCCTGCTGCTTTTGGACACCGAGCTATCGGGTTCTGAGCGTCGCTCTCACCCCAAACGAGCCTCGGCCCTGGGGATACTCCCGAGGGAGCCGGAGTCGGGACTCGCAACAGGGCCAGAAGCAGGCAAGGGCAGGAGGCCTTAAAGGAAGAGGCGGCGCCGGAGGCCGCTATGGCGGAGAGGCGGGGCTCCACGCTTCTCTGCAGCCTCTGCCTCATTTCCCTCGGCCTTGGTTTGACAGCTTCCCTCCCCCCTAGAACTCCAGGGCTCCGGAGCTGGCGCCAGAACCCTCAGCGCCCGCCCGTCCGGTCCGCCCCCTCCAGGCCGACCCACAGCCTTGATTTCTTACTATTTCTTTAAAAATACTTTTAAAAGCAATTTCACATGAGGTTAAATATTTTCTTCAAATTCTTTTGATGATATACACAATACAACTTATTTGTATGTTTTTGATTTAATCGTACATTTTGCCATTTCCAATGCTCACTGTTAGTCCACATGATAGCATATATTTCCTGGGCTTTAGTCATTTATGTTGACTTCTCATCATTCTTTTGTGAATAGTTTTTTTTTTTTTTTTTTTTTTTTTTTTCAGAAAAATTATATTTGGAGGCTATTTCCTGAGTCCTTGCTTAGATGAGTGCTTTTCTGTTGCTTTCATGTCTAAATGACACAGTGGCTGGTGTTCGAATTCCTGGGTCATGGTATTGTTTTTCACTCATAACCCTAAAGATGTTAGTAATCTGCTCTTTGGCAATTAGTGGGAAATGAGAGTCCAACTGTACTTTTTTCTTCTGTCTGCCTGGATCCTTGTGTCATTATTTGTTTTCTTTATCTTTGAAGTGAAAAAAAAAAAAAAAAAAAGGAAAAAAAGAAGCCACTGAGGTAAATCTAAATGTTAACATTCATGATGTTCTGTCCCATAACTTCACAGGTGTAGATCTTCAGCACAGGAAAACATTTATTTCCTGCAGCTGATTTTTGCTTTTGTAGCAAAAATTCTGGTGTCTACCGAAACACTGAGGACCATATTTTAAATGATAAGACTGTCCTCATACCTATTTTCTTTCTGATGGCTTTTACAACAAATCTTTCTCAGCCTTTGGTGGAATTTCTCATGTTCCTCATCTGTGACAGCGCAGATTCTGTCCTTCCCTGCTTTCCTAGCCACCTGGTTCCCATTCCGTGCTAGCTCCTCGGTTTCCACTGTGGTCTCCTGGTCGTCCTATCACCTCTCCTCTGGTCCCAGTTTGCTCCCCTGGGAGCATGAACAGGTGTGTGCTTGCTGGAAGAAATGCTTTTCAGCAGCATTCTTTCTCTGCCTCTTGTGCTGGGTCTTCCTCTTTTATTTTTCAGGCTCCTTTTATCTTTCAGGCTTTGCTGTTCTTGGCTTCTTCATCATTACATGAGAAAAGGTGCATTCTTTTCTGGTATTGGTCCTAGTCTGAGTGGCTTCTCTTTGGGTTCCAGAACTAGTCTAGCAGACACTGTTGTTATTTGTCCTGTGTTATCCATTGCTGGGTTTCATGAGAGGACCTGGGCCATAGGCAACCCTGGTAGGGAACTCCTTGGAAATCCTCTTCTGCTCTGGGGTGTTGAAACTGCTTCTGTTGTTTACCATAAGTTCTGAGAGAGTAGATTCTGTGAGTTTTTGAGGCAAATTTCAAACCTCCTGCCCATCTCTCTTCAATCTAGGGGAGACAAGGTGGTGATCTCCCCCTCCTCTGGGCAACACTGCAGGTGTTTCTCAGGAAGGAAAATTGTGCATTGTCCCTTGACACCTGTAAGTCACGTTGGATGAGGAAGATGATTCCTCTCACACCTCCCTGTTTTCTGTATTGCCAAGTTTGTTGCACAGGTGGCCATGAAAAAGTTTCTAAACTCCTATGATTCTCAGTATGACTCTATCAATAAAATGTCATCCCCTAAAAAACCTGAAAGTCTCAGTGACAGGTCATAATGCAGGAGAAACGTACAATTGATTTTTACAACAAGAAAATTACTGTGTATGCCTCCAAGTTTCATTGAGAATCAAATGAGATTAGCCCGGGGCTGCACACAGTAAACTCAGGAATTCTAGCTTGTATCCACAGTGTGCATGATTATTTTTTAATGCTATGTCTGTTCATATCACCATTATTGTAGGGAATTCATATTTAAGATGTTTTTTGTCATGATGGAGCGTTGCCTGTGTTGGTCCATCTCTAAATTCAAATGCCCTCTGCATGAGGTTTCAGAAAGATTGGAAGGTTATTTTGGATAGCACAGCCTCCATGAAGGAAGCTAATGTATTCTACTGTCCATAATCATCTTGTTCTACCTCACTAATATCAATAACAAATAACTCAAGACAGCCAATGATGATGGTTAATAAATTATCTGCAGTCATCCTCAAGGGCAAAAAAGAGATTCAGGTGGAATCCAAAATAAGCCTCCTTGCAAGCAAAATAGTGATGTTCTAATTCAACCTTCTCATTTTCATTTATGAGCTAGAAATATTTTTATGAGTACATCTTTCCTTTATCTAGTATTTGGTTGTCTAGGTTCATATAAAAAATAGAATAAATTCTTAACTGTTTCCCTTTACCAGTTTTTAAGATTATGATCTGCTTTTCTGTTTTCTTTCAAGGAAAAACATTTATTATTAAATGCCATTATAAGTCTCTGATTTGGACTACAGTTTCACAGACTTCAATACACTGTTTTTATTCATGTCACAGCTAAAAGAAATGCCACATCCTTCAAAATAGATTGAGAATGACCAACAGTAAGACAGACTAGTAACATTACTGAACTTTAAAGGGAAACAAGAAATCCTTTGGGAATTTAGGCAGATAAGCATTTGATAAATAAGGGGAAAATTAGATTATTGCTAGATTTTTCAATCTTAAGCCAGTATATATTTAAGACATTTCAAGGAATTAAAATGTGGGCTTAAGAACTCATATCCAGCAGGACTTTCAGTTATGAATGTTACCAACTGTAATTAACATACAAGAAATAAGAAAATGTTGTTTCCATGAACTTTTTCCTAAAAAATCTACTAGAGAACATTCTAGATAAAATGACTAGGGAGACATCAACATTAAGAGAGATGCTGAGCATCAAACTTGTTGTTACCTTTAGAAATAAGTGTAAATGGGGTTAAAGTAAAGAGAAATGCAGTATGGCTGTCTGCTCTGACGATGCTGGTCAGATACAATGCTAAAAAAGGGGAAAGATGGGAAGAACATATGCAAGACTTTTAATCAGTTTTGGCAATTGGAACTCATTGTCTTAGCATCATCTTTCTGAAACTGGTTTGTATCAGCTGGGATAGAACAAAGGGGAATTGCAAGATTTTCTAATTTTGTCCCTTGAGAAATAAGATTCTTTATATTAGAGAAAGAAAATACAGAAGCAAGATAGAAAAGGGTAGGAAAATCCTTGTAGTATAAATTTGAAAAAGAAATATTAGTATGGTAGAGCACCTTATCTTAAATATTCTTTTTTTCCTCTTTATTTTTTGTCTCCATGCCTCTTCCTCTGCCTGTCTGTCTTCACCTATCTGTATCTTTGCTCTGTCTTCTAAAAGGCCATAAAAATGACAGACATTTGCCAGTCCATGGCATCAAGATTGTTGTCTTGAAATACTGTTTCTAACTGAATTGTTTATTTCCAGGTCAGGACAGGAAATATATGAGTCCACAACATCTTGTCATTACCAATAGCAGCCAAGCTGCCAAAGACTACCACATTTTTGTCAAAGGACACGGGAGCAAAAGTGAGGCAGTTTCCACTGGCCACAGTTGAGCCAGCAAGCCCATGGGCCTTTCAGTTTTTTTATTAGGAAAGGCTTCATACACAGAGCAAAGTGTGTGCCCCCGTGGCTCCATCCCCAGATGCCACCTTTGACACTTTGTTTATCTGGCTTTATCACACCCATCCAGCTCTCTACCCAGGAATCTTATATTGTTTGATGCATTTCAGAGTAAATTGCAGCCATTGGTAACCTTCATTCTAAATGCATCAACAGGAAAATATCTACTTTCAAAACACAAAACCAGAAGTTAAACACAAAGGTGATCATAGTAACAGCCTGAGAGCTGGAACAAACAAGTCTAATCAAGGCAGGGACTAAGGACACCTAGAGACAAAGTTCATAACCTTGACAGTCACCTGGGGCCACTCATGGCTGTGTTCCCTTTGCTCTCCAATCTCAGCCATTTATCTTCACATGTACAGGCTTTCCCGTTATCTCTGACTTCAGTGCTAATGGATCCTTTGTACAATGGAGTAGGAAATTCCCCATATTGCATTTTTAACTTGGGATAAAGCAGCTGCTTCTATGTTAGGCTTCAAGTTTGTAATGACAGAGGGAAAAATCATCAGCAAGTTGTTCTCTGAGACTCATCATGTTCCTTCAATCTGGAGAAAGTCGCCAGCTTTGCCTTCTGTGTTCTAGACAGGCAGTACCCCTGGAGCTCTCTTCTCCCTCTGCTTAGAGCTTTATCATCAAGGAACATGACAGTGCTACAGCCCCTGCAGTGAAAGCCCCGGCTCTCAGGGTGACCTTGGCCTAGCTTGTTCCCACTGGAAATTGTGTGTTTATATAGAACTGTGTGTATGCTTCTATGTACACTATGCATTTCACACACACACACACACACACACACACACACACACACACACTCCCGTGTGAATCACCTATCAATCTACCCAAGCAGTTTTCCACATATGCCTCTGCTAAAGGCAGACCACAAAGAACTGATGAATTGTCCTCTCTACAGCTCCTTGTGGATGCTGGTTGGCTTCTGGTTTCCTTGCTCTGATCAAGGATTTGGGATGATAACTTCTCAATAACTTAGTGAAGAGTCAGGGGAATTCTGAGGCACTGGCCTACTAACGTTATAACTTAGCCACAATTTAGGGGAATAATTAAAATTTTCACTTAATTTTTTTAATGAAATTTAAAAACATTTACTTAACAAAAGAAAATGGTATACACTTATCATGTACACACAACATGATGTTTTGAAATATGTACACACTGTGGGATAGTCAAATTGAACTAATTAAGAGCCTCATGTACTTAACTTTGTTTTTGGGTGAGAAAACCTAAAATTTGCTCTTGTAGCAATTTTCACAAATATAATTCATTGTTATGAACTGTGGTCACCTTGTTAAACAACAGAGCTTTCAAACTTATTCCTAACTAACTGAAATTGTGTACCCTTTGACCAATACCTAGTCCTATGTTTTACTTTTCAAGAACCATGGAGAGTTTTTAGGACTAGGTTACATACTGCAAACCTTGGACCCACCTATATGTTTTGGTTATGACTTGAGTCTTTCATTCAGAGTTGGGGCACCCAGTTCTGGAGCATAGTATATTTAATATTTTAAAGAGTTGAAGATCCTTAGTACTGAAAATAAATATATTATCTACCCAATGGAAGCTGTGGAGTTACTATTAGACAAGATTAAACTTTGTTATCATTGGTACTCACTAATGAAGTGCAGAATATTTTGACACAATTACCATTATGTGATAGATGAATATTTAAGACATCAGTTTCCCGAACAAATTTATTAAATCAACTTCATTTCTTAACTCAGTTTTTTTAAAAAAGTTGAACCATTTCCATTTTTCCATTTTCATTTTCATTTTATAAGATTAATTTAATCACAATCAATTCTTTTTTTTAAATTGTAAACAAATGGGATACATGTTGTTTCTCTGTTTGTACATGGCGTAAAGGCATACCATTTGTGTAATCATAAATTTACATAGAGTAATGTTGTTTGATTCATTCTGTTTGATTTAAGTCTTAGCACTAGTATTTGATCCATCAATCAGATGTTACTCACCCTGGCTTACTGCCACTGGAGATTTTCTTTAGTGGCTGATACTTCTTCTAAAGGTACAATAACTTTGAACAACTGTTGTGGATAGTAATTCATCCAGAATATAAGATTCTTTGATCAATTTTTGGTCAGTTATTAAAATTCAAGTTTTAACACATCAATTTTGCATTTATTTCCCTGGTAATGTCCACCATGAATTAGATATGAAATTGACTTAGAGGCATGCAATTCAGTTAATCCCAGGAGCAATTCTGTGACAAAGAGATAGAGAAGCACATGCACAAAGAGACGTGGGGGGACTAGGAGAGGGAGAACTGTGGGAGGAGGCAAGAACAGTTGGTGGGAGAGCAGACAGAAGAGACGTGAAATAAACTATTCTGGTGTTTGGAGCACTAAGCAAGGGCTAAGAGCATGCTGTGCACAGGTGGGACATTCAGCACGCACAGGGAGGTGGGTGTGGCCCAGGTTTAACCTGTCAATGCAAACATGATCAAGGAAGGAGGTGCCAGGCTGGTCCATCTTGGTTTAGAAGAGACCTGAGAAAGAGCAATATTTCAGAGTGCTTAAATAACTCAGAGAGAAAGAGGAGAGAGAGAGAGAGAGAGAGAGAGAGAGAGAGAGAGAGAGAGGAGAGACACATGCTAACTACTAGAAAACAACTGCAAATAATTTTTAATTTGAAATTGCTTATAATTTTAATTTTTGAGGGAAGAGTGAAGGAAATAGAAGAAATACATCTTTACAGCATATTTCAAAGTCACCACCTCTCCTCTTTCTTCCTCTTTGTTTTTATTGGTGCATTATAATTTTCAAAGTCCTGTAAACTGACAGATAATATTGTATATATTTATTAGTACAACATGAAGCTTTGAAGAATATGTGCATTATGGAATGGTTAAATCTAACCGATTTAACAATTCTGCTATCTCACATGGATATCATTTTTGTGATGAGAATACTAAACATCTACACTCTTTGCATTTTTCAGGAAAATAATGTATCAGGTCAGGTGGTGGCTTATGCCTGTAATCCCAACTATTTGGGAGCCTGAGGTAAAATGATCACAAATTTGAGAACTGCCTCACGAACTCAGCAAGACAAAACAACAACAACCTCCCCCAAACACATCACAGTCATAGTTAACTATAGTCACCAGGCTAGTCACCATGCTGTAAAACAGATGTCTTGAACTTGTTCCTCCTATCAAATTATAATTATATATCCTTTGACCAACAACTCCCCATTTCCCTTCTTTCCCCCAAACACCCCAGCCTCCAGTAACTGTCTCTCTCCTCCCTACAAGGTAAGGCTTTTGGATTTTGCATGAGTGGGAATGTGCAGTACTTGTCTTTCTGCACCTGTCTTGTTTCACCTAAAATAACATCCTCCTCATTCATCTGTGTCATCACAAATGACAGGATTTCATTTTATATGATGGAATCACATTCCACGGTGTGTGGATGCTGTGTTTTATTGTCCATTGGTCCACCAAGTGTCTCGGCTGTTGTGAAGAGCACCATGATGATCAGGAGACTGCAGATGTCTCTTCAACATGCAGATTTAATTGTCTTGGGACTTATGTCCAGTAGTGAGATTTCTGGATCACACACTCGTTCTGTTTTTAACATTCTGAGACGTCTCCACACTGCTTTCCATAATGGTTATATCCATTTACACTCAGTGTGTGGTGTGTCTTCAAATGATCCCCACTGCTCCCCCCAGTGGACTCAGTTGCATTCTTGCTAAAAGGTCATCTGAAATGTCAGGAAGGGTGGAAAGATCCTCCTACAATCTGGACCTGCCCCATGCTCACTGGGGAACCTAGTCAGTGATCTCCCCTTGCTGGGCCCCAGCTTTCTCATGTGTACCAAAGGGAGTTGGGCTTGGGGATTTTTCTAGCCCTGGTGGTAGAGTTTTGCTGTCTTTGGGATTTAATGTTCATCCCTGTGAATATTCTGTAAATGATGAGAGGGCAGCATTTACACAGCTTTGCCTTTCCGTGAACAATCTGATGACAAGGAGACTTTCAGCTGACATTCCTTCCACCATTATCAATCCCAGCCTGTGGAAGATCAGGGGTGGGGGCTTGGCCCTGAGCACCCTGATTAATGGGAACTTAGTATAATCACATTAGCTCAGTTGGGACTTTTGAAAATTACATTAGCTCATTGAACAAAAGTGAATCTGCCAATAATTTATGTGATGGATTTGCAATTGGAATATTGCTATTTCCCCTCCTCTTCTTTGTGTATTTCTAGCAAAGAAACAAAAAGAAAATCCATCCAAAAATTAACAATGTCAAACAGAACTTCTAGGTTACATTTTCATAGAATTTCATCCTGAAGCTTTTGGTTTGGTTCCATAAGTGAAGGATATTTTAGGGAATGATTTTTATGTTGGTTACTTTACATAATCTCATGTTTCTTGGTAATGATCATAGACAAATAAGTTTGAATATTTTTTAGAAATATTGGTCCGAGATAACAATTTCAGGAATATTTGTTGGGCTTGAAAGCCTCATAGGATTTTTTAAAACTGAATCTTTGTAATCCAAATATATGACAAACTCTATATTTGAGAGCATATGAGGTATTATTAATACCTGGAGTCTGAAGCCCTTAACTCCATGTTTAAGTGAGGATGGTGTTTAAGGTTAGATAGGAGAAGAGGGCATTTATTTGCAGGATAGGATTTGCTAAAAGGTAGCTACCAATTAAATATTCATTTTATGTCAAATATTGTGCTCAGTGTTTTATAGATAATATATTAGCAGCCATGTAGGACAAATGTCATTTTGATTTTGTAGATGAGAAACTGAAGCTCACATTCCTTAACCAACTTGCTCACATCACATGATAAATAAAAGATTGAACAAGACTTCAGAGCTTTGAGCATAGTTCTTAGTTCTGGCTGCAGATTAATTCAACTGTGAGCTTAAAAGCAACTGCCTCAATTAGAGCAAGAGCAAGAGCAAAGAGCTACTGAGCTGTGCTGGGGAGAGGAGGCATCTGTATGTTTTAGGAAGTTCCACAGGCAATCTTGATGGGTAGCCAGGACTGACAGGTATGGATGAGGATCAGTGTGAGCATTCTAGGTAGCTTCCAGCTTTGGAAAAACCCTGGAGTGTAACTAGCAATCGTAAAAGAGTGAAACTTCCAGAGGCCTCCAAGAAGTAAGATGTGCTGGTCTTTTTGCAGTAGGAAATAATTAGCTATGTGTGTGTAGTTTGTGAGTTAGTCCCACCACCCTGAAGGCATGGAAATGATTTCACAATTGGGTCTATTGGAAGAATTGGAGTTAGCCTCTTTCTTCCATAAAGAGGAAGTTTAGGAGCACACACTGAAACCCTGGAGTTCCATGAAAGGAAAGAGAAGCCCTTCCCAGAGAGGGCAAATTACATCCACAGTGAAGAGGAAGCACCACAGGCTCTGGAGAAGGACAAAGACGTAAAGTGAGTGAGATGCTGTGGCAGTAAGGGATTCAAAAAAGTCATTTTCTCAACTACTGAAGGAATTTCCATTGCCTCTTAGCTAAGAATGGGGAGTAGCAGATGCAGAGGGGAATTTGTAAAGTCTTAAAAATGCCATGTGCAAGATGGAACAGAAACTCTGTTTGGATTCTATGGGCATAACTAATGCTAATGCAATGAAATGATAGGAGGAGATATGGATTAGTTAGATATAAGAGTATTTTCTAATAGTCAGAAGTAGTTAGGCTAGCTACAAGATGGAAATAGGAAGGTATTCATATTATTATTAAGTTGCAGAGTAGTACATTGATTATCTTCTAAAATTAGGTGCCCCTCAGGGGCTCTTCCAACACTTTAAACAACTTGTAATGATAAGTCTTAGGAAGGGGGTGATTAGTCCCACGTAGCTTCGACAGTTCAACTCTACCCAATATTTATGACCATGATGTGAGTTTGTTGCTTGGTCTCTTTGTCCACCAGCTACACAGATAGGAGGCAACACATAAATTAGAGCAAGCAATAAAGTCACATTGTGTGACATGGGTGGGTGGAGAACCGTTGTGGAGGCAAGCCAATTTTCAGTTTCCAATCACAAGGGCTGGAAAAGCAATCTGTGCCATCACAATGGGGAGGGGTTGACTGATGAATCAGCGGAGTGGAAAGCAAGGAACAGGAGTCAGAGATGACCAGAACAGTGGTGGGCAGGTGAATTCCTGGAACAGGAAGCTAAGGTCTGTCCAAGCTTTTTATCTGATCCCAATGTGCTTGCAGTGATGAGCTGGGCTCTTTGAAATTTAGTGCAATTTAATTTCAACTAATTTTCACTTGTCATCAGACACTTTTAATTTATGTATTTTACATTATCCAATGACCATATGGTGCTTAATTCTCAAAACTGTTATAATTATCACATTTGGATAAATTTTTTAAAAATACCTCAGTATGGCCAAGAAACCTTTGAATTAGGAAGCAGGGAACATAGCCCTCATAAAAACATTGCTATTTGACCTTCCACAAAGCATGAAAATTGGTGACTCAGTTTTACCACCGGAAAAACGTCTAGACTAAATATAAATGACAAGGTCAGTTTTTCAAGTTTAAAATTATACTGTTGTGTATTTGTGTTCCTTTAATTCCATTATTATGACCATGGCTCCTTGTCATGGTTCTTGGTGTTATCTGTCAGATAGCCTATGACTCAGTCTTTGTTTTATGAAGCTGCCTTGGGCCAGCATTATAAATATTGGGTAGAGACAAACTGTTCAAGCCAATTACATTTGTGACAGTCAAAAAAGATAGAGTCAATGACCCTTGAATTTCTTTGAATCCTTGCCTTGTTAAGATACTGTGCTGTTGGTTTTTAGAAGAACAGACCTGGTAGACTTTATCACCCTCCTCAACAGGTTGCTTCTGGTGTCATTGTCCTACTGCAGGTCTTCCTTCCCAGTCAATTGTTTAAAACTGTGGTAAAATATCCTGCTATTATTTATATGTTCAGTGTCCCCAGAGTCTACTGTTTAAATGCAGGAATGTTCAGCAGTGAAATGACTTAATTGTGAAAGCTCTCACCTAATCAGTCCATCCTAGTTGGAATGGACTGAATGGGTGGTAACTGTAGGCAGGTGGGGTGTGACTTGAGGAAGTGGGTCATTGGGGGTGTGGTGTAGAAGGGTGCTTTGACCCTGAGGACCCTTCTACTTTCTTTCTCTCTTCTTTGATCTCTCCATGAGCTGAGCAGCTTTCCTCTGCTGGGCTCTTGACCATTCTGCCATGCTGATCTGCCTCACCTTGGGCCCAGAGCCATGGAGAGGGCTGTCTGTGGACCAAGACCTCTGACATTGTGAGCCCTCAATGAACTCCCTCCTCTAAGTTGTTCTTGTCAGGTGTTTTGGTGACAGTGACACATACCTACCATAATGCTGGTCATTTTACCATCCATGGGTGTCTAATTCAGGGGCATCAAACACACTCACAATGCTGTGTGACCAACAACACTACCCATGCCCAAAACTTTTTCATAAGCCCTGATATTTATAATCCTGCTCCAAGGCAGTTCATAAAACAATAAATTTCCCTTCATAAGATATTAAACCATAACTTCCCTTTTTCTGTTTCCCCTACTCACTGGTAGCCTTCTGCTACAGTTTGGATTTGAATGTCTCCCAAAGTCACATGTGTTCAAGGATTGCTCACCATTTTGGCACTATTGGGAGGTGGTGGACCTTTAAGGAGGTAAGGCCTAGTAGAAGAAACTTATGTCACTGGGGATGTGTCCTTGAAGGGGATGTTAGGGTCCCACCCCTTCTTCTCTCTCTCTCTCTCTCTCTCTCTCTCTCTCTCTCTGTCTCTCTCTCTTACTTCTTGGCAGCTGCTAGGTGACCAGATTCCTCTGCCATGTATTCCTATCATGATATTCTGCCTCATCACAGGTGAGAAAGCAAGAGAACCAACTGACCATGGGCTTAAAGATCCAAAACTGTGAGCCAGAATCAAACTTCCCTCCTTATAAGTTGATTATTTCAGTTCTTTGTCATAGTGACTAACCTCTCCATTCTACTTCCTGTCTATAAATTTGACAACTCTAGGTATCTCATATGAAAAGAAACATACAAATATTTGCCCCTTGTGTCTAGCTTATTTTACTGAGCATAATGTTTTCAGCATATATCAAGATTTCATTCCTTTTGACAACATTCCATTTTATTTATATACCATGTATTGTTTACTCATTCATCTGCTGATGAACACTTGGGTTGACCTTACATTTTGTTTGTTGCAAAGAATGCTGTCATGAACATTGGTGTAGAAATATATGTTCATGGTCTTGCTTTCAGTTCTTTTGGATTTATGCTTAGTGGGATGGATCATTGGGTGCTGTGGCAGTGTTGTTTAATCTTTTGAGAAACTCTCAAGGTATATTCCACAGTGGATATACCGTTTTACTCTCCTATCAGCAATGCATGAGAGTTCCAATTTTTAACACTTGTTATATCCTGTTTGTTTCTTAAATTAATATTATAACATTTGGTATAGGTGTGAAATGATATCTTACTGTGGGTTTCATTTGCCTTTCCCTAATGACTCATGAAGTTAAACATCTTTTCTTATAGCTATTAGCTGTTTCCATATCTTCTTTGAAGAAAATGTCTACTTAAATCCTTTGCCTGTTTTTACATTAGGTTTTTCTTGTTGATTTTGACTCCTCATTTTTTTTAAAAAAAATATGTTCTGGATATGAATTTCTTAGTAGAGGCATAATATGTGACTATAGGTCGCCTTTTAACTTACTTGATAATATATTTTGATGCACAAAATTTCTTAATTTACTTATTAAGTAAATTAATCCAACCAACTTACTTAATTTTTTTCTTTTGTTGCCTGTGCCTTTGGGATAATGTCCATGAAATTAAAGGTCACAAAGATGTTTCCCAATTCTTTCTTCTAAAAGGTTTGTTGTTTTAGCTCTTCTGTTTAGGTCTTTGGCCCATTTTTACATATGGTGTAAGGTAATGGTTCAATTTATTCTTTTGCATGTGAATACCCAGTTGTCACAGCACTATTTGTTAAAAAAGATTGTCTCTTATCCATGGAGGTCTTGGAACCCTGCTTGGAAATCCAATGATCATGTAAGTGATGGTATATTTCTGGAGCCTCTATTGTATTTCATTAGTCTGTATGTCTGTCCATCAGTCCCTAGGTATAGCTTTATGTCAGTACTATATTGTTTTGATTACTATAGCTTTGTAGTTAGTTTCAAAGTTAGGGACCATGAGTCCTCCAACTTCATTCTTCCTTTTCAAAATTGTATTGCTACTCAAACCCCAGGTGATCATCTAAAAAGACTCCTAGAATTTTGTTGTATCTATATATAATTTTGTTGGCACTGACATATTAACAATGTTGGAATGTGTTTCCATCTACTTAAGTCTTTAATTTCATTCAGCAATGTGTTGTAATTTTCATTGTACAAGTCTTTTACCTCCATGGTTAGATTTATTCATAAATATTTCTTCTTTGATGCTATTCTAAATGAGATTGGTTTCCTAGCATTCTTTTGAGGCTTTTATTGCTGGTGTGTGGAAATACAACTGATGTATTTGTGTTGACTGTACCTGAAACTTTATTTAACTGTATTGTTAGCTCTTAAATCTTTCTTGTGTGTGTTGGGATGTTCTATATATAGGATCATGTCAGCTAGGCATAAGCATAGTTTTATTTTTGTTTTCCCATTAGTATCCCTTTTATTTCGTTTTCTTGTCTAGTAGCTCTGGCTGGAACTTCCAGTGTAATTTTGAAGAGTGGCACTGATGGTGGACTTTCTTGTCTCATTTCTGCTCTTACAGGGAAAGTTTGTAGTCTTTTACCATTGAGTATGGTATTAGCTGTGGAATTTTTACAAATGCTCTTCATCATGATGAGAAATCATCACCATATTCATATTTTTCTGAGAATTTTCTTGAAAGGGTGTTGAAGTTGACAGTGCCTTTCTGTGTTTGCTGAGATGATCATGTGAATTTTCACCTTCATTCTTTTAATGTGATATATTTATATTGATTAACTTTCTCATGTTGCATTAGTGTTCTAATCTTGCATTCTTGCAATAACTCCCAGTTGGTTGTGGTGAATAATTCTTTTAATATGCTCTTGAATATGATTTGATAATATTTTGATAAGGACTTTTCCATCAATATTCAAAAGGGATATTTATAATTTTCTTGTGATGTCATTATCAGACTTAGCAGAGTTATGCTGAGTTCATTGAATAAGTTAGAAAAAATTTCCTTCTCTTTGATATTTTGAAAGATTTTTAGAAAGATTGGTTTTCATTAAAGTTTGGCAGATTTCACTGGTGGAGACCTCTGGCTCAGAACTATTCTTATTTGGCAGAGGTTTTTGTTTAGTGGCTGAATAACTTGTTATAGGTCTGTTGAGATTTTCTATTTCTTCTCGAGTCAGTTTAGATAGTTTCATGTTTCAAGGAATTTCTTCATGTCCTTTAGACTATTTAATTTGTTGTTTCATAACTGCAGTATTCTCTGAATCCTTTTATCTTTGTAAAGTTGGTGATAAAGTCTCACCTTCCTTTTTTTTTTTTAAAAAAATTAAGTTGCAGATGGACACCTTTTTATTTTTAAAAGTGCAGATGCTCACACATGCTAGATGAGAGCTTTACTGCTGAGCCACAACCCCAGACCCTCACCTTCATTTCTGATGCTAGTTTTTTGTGTTTGGCTTTCCTTTTTTAGATACCTAGTAATGTTTTGTCAATATCGTTGACCTTTCAAAGAACAAATTTTTGGTTTCTTTGATTTTCTCTTGTCTGAGTTTTTCTGGTCTTTATTTTGTTTCTGTCTACTCCACTTTTTATTTTCTTCTTTCTGCTAGTTTCATGCTTAATTTTCTCTTCTTTTTTGTTATTTTCTTAAGGTGAAAATGTAGGTTACTGATTTCAGGTGTTTTTTAATGTGTCACTGTAATGGGTAGCTAACCCAGGCCTGGATACAAAATAATCCAAGAACATGGTCCAGGAAAATTAGTGTCTGGGAAAGGGAGAGTTCCCCCAACCCCCTTTCCAGCCAGCTAGTTTTCAGGGATGTAAAAGCACCATTCACTCCTATGTTTTGGATTGTAAAGGACTTTCCTTAGGATCTGACTACTTTCCTTTGAAGTGCAAATGCCCCTGTGAGGGCTCTGGGCCCCAGGCTAGAGATTTACAGAAGACCTTGGAAGAAGAACCAGTTCTGCCTTATGCCACTCTGTTTCTGTAAACATGCTTCTGGCTGAAAACTCTTACAATCATGTATCTTTTTTTTTTTTCATTTTTTAACCCTGTGCATAACCATGTATGGTTTTAGACTAGAATGTTTATGACTCTAGATAGCCTATAAATGTGAAAACTGGAAAGGGGCCCTCAGAATCTGGAGTGCTGGGCCCCTCTGGGCCCAGCAGCATTAAATTGTTTGGTTTCTCCTGTTCTTTGAGTTCCTGCCTGATTCCAGCAACATACTACAGCTATAAATATTTCTCCAAACACTGCTTTCACTGAATCTTCTTTACCTTTAAGTATTTTCCAACTTCCCTTGTGAATTTTTTCTTTGACTTATTGGTTGGTTAAGAATATAATGTTGTTTAATTTCTATATTTGAATACATTTTCCATTTTTCTTTCTATCATTTATTTCTAACTCCCTCCAGTTTTGGAGAAGTTACTTTTTTTAGGGTATCTATCTTTTGCAATCCACCGAGATTTGTTTTGTGTCCTAACATAGCTGAGCTCATACTAAATAATGCCCCCGTGCGCTGGCAGGAGTGTGTATTCCTCTGCCATGCAGTGTTAGCTATACAACTCAGGTCTAGTTAGCTCATTTTGTTGTTTCATGTTATCTTTTCTTCTTACTTCTCATATTTATCTGGTCTGGTTGACCTCTCCATTATTGAAAGTGGGAGAACTGTCTATTTCTCCTTTCAGTTTGTTCAGTTTTTCTTTATATATTTTGAGGGTCTGTTCCCTCGGTTCACAAATGTATTTAGTAGTAAAATTACACATATCCTTGTTGCTTTTAAACTCTTATTAATATAAATGGCTTTCTTGGTCTTTCAAACTTTCTGGATTCTAATTCTCTAGGCTGACATTCTATGTTTCTGGTATTAGCATAGCCATTCCAGCATTCCTGTCATTAATGTTTGCATTGAATAACTTTTTTTTTTCTTTTGCTTTCAATCTGTTTGTGTCTTTAGGTCTAAAATCAGTCTCTTATAGATAGCAAATAGTTCAATCATTAAAAAAAAATTTACCCTGCTAATATGTTTTTGGTTGGTGAATTTAATCCATTTATAGTTATAGTTATGTAATTGCTGGTAAGGAGGGACTTCCATTTTTTCCAATTGTTTCCTATATGCCTTTAGCTTCTTTGTTCCTAATTTTTTTCCTTTATTGTACTTTTTTGTCCTTAGTTCTCTCTCCCTCTCTCACCCCTTCTCCCCCACATTTTCATTCTTTTCTCATTTCCTTTTCTAACATGTGTATGCTATAGGTATTTTCTTTGTGGTTATCAGAGGTGTTTTGATGCACGAATTAAAATATTTTCCTACTTTTAAGTAGCCAGCACAAGGATACTGACCCTGGATGTATGGAGGTTGTTTCCTCAGGCACCAAGCAATCTGTTACACCGATCTTCCAGGGGACACCAGCTGAACTTCTATTCAATTCCATTCTGGCATTATCTATCTGGATGTGGTATTATATTCTGCTGATTGAGGGCTCAATACCACAGACTGACCTCTTCTTGAAGCCTTGTTTTCTTTATTGCTTCTAGTAAAATATGAGAGGAGAGGGATGAATCAAAGAAGAAGTAGCTGAGCCAACTGGAACCAGAATTTGAAGATTTAGCAAATTCTCAGCCTATACATTTTGCAAAAACAGAGAAAGCATGTTTTGGAGAGTGTAAGGAATCCCACAGAAACCACGCCAGACATGGGAAATCACATAAGGGAGTTTATTAAGCAAACAGAGTGTCTACCTGCAGGGTAAGAGAGAAAATGAGAGGAAAAGAAAGGGAATGAGAAAGGGCGTGTGCAAGAAAGAGTGTGAAAGCGAGGAGGATACAGAAAGTGAGTAGGAGAGAGAGAAGGATGAGAAAAGATGGTGGGGTAGCTACAGTAAAGCAGTTGAATTCTGCCGGGCTAACAGGGGACCAATAAGGATACTTGCAAGCTGACTGATGAACTAATAGCTAGCTAGGATGTTCACAGATTGACAAGTGGTTGGGAGGCGGGGAAAATGGCTGCACCAGAAATGTTGCGGGGAGCAGCTTTGTACATTACAGAGAGAACATGAAGGGTATATCCGGACAATGACTCCATCAAGATCACAAAGTCTAGACATGGAATTATAGCAGCTGAGAAACTCCAGTCTTGTCCACAAGGAACAGAAATTGTGTAAAATAAAGGTACCCTTTTGGACTTCTGTGTGGGATAGTGGAGCTATCTGTGAGTATGCTTTATCCACCAAGGAAAGGGAAGAATGATATCTGAGCTTTGGAAATCAGGAGGGCTGCCATGTTGATTACAGTTCCCAGGAGAGTAGGATAGACAGATAGATAGTAAAATAGGCAGACAGTTAAAGAACACATTCCTCAAAAAAGAGGCATCTCTAAGTGAACAGGCTACTCCATGAAATTAAGCTGTAGAAACATTCCAAATATTCTGGCCTACTGCTTTGTCCCAGGTGTTGAGAGAAGGCAGTGTTTCAGACCTGAGTGAAAGCTACAGACTCAAAGGCTAATCAATCAGAATGTTTCAGACCAAACCAAGAGCCTGAATACATTCCCCATACTGGTTGAGCATAGGTTTTGACCACTAGCCTTGGTCAATACCTATTTCACATAGATTTTGACCAATAACCTTAACCTGGTAACTATGTTAACCCCTAGACTAGCACAACTAAATGTTAATCTGCTATCGGGTCCCCTCTCACCCACAATAAATTCTGCTTTTCTTCTAACTTAATTAAATCCCACTCCTTTCACTGTCCATGGATTTCATTCTTCAGATTTGAGAGACAAGAACCCAGAAAGAAATTGGCAATGAGTTGCTAGGAACTGCTGCAATACTGGGGGGCATAGGCCACCACTGAGAGCTGCAGTGCTCCTCTCTATAGTAGTGGAGAAGAATTTGGCATTGCTAGATGCAATCCTTAAAGTTGATGCTGACAGGCATCCCCCTGCTGTGATGAACTTCGAATACTAAAATGGGCTTCTTTGACTGTAGAGGTCTGGAACTTATGCAGAACCTACCTGCTGGCAGAAGCAGAGAATCTGGTTTTGTCTGAAAATGTAGTTTCACAGAGGTCAAGGCTGTTTCATTCTTGGCTTCAAAGTTTTGGGCATCTTCCTTGGTTTTAATTGGTCTGCCTGCCCTTGCCCCATGCCAGGAACTGGGTCACTGCAAAGAGCTGCAGGAACCAACTGAACCTTCACATACAGCTTTGTGTGTGGGAGCATGGACCAAGATGGAGGATCACAGGGTGACACTATTGGCCCAGCAGACCTGGAGAGCAGAGGACTGAGCCAAAGGGGATCATCCTGGACCTTAAGATCTGATGGAATTCATTTGCAAGTATTTGGACTTGCTCAGTATCTATGACTGCTGTCTTCTTTCTGATTTCTCTTTTATGGAATGGAAATGTCTGTCCCATGCCTGTCCCACCACTGAAGTTTGGAAGAACACAACTTATTTGCTTTCACATGTTCACAGCTATAAAGGAATTTTGAATCATACTTCAAAGATTGTGAAGGGATATTAAATTTTATCAAAATGTTTTCTTCATTTAACAAGATGATCATATGGACTTTGTCCTTTATTCTGTTAGTGTGGTGCCCCACATTTTTTGATTTGTGTATGATAACCATTCTTGCAGCCAAGGAATAAATCCCACTTGACCATGGTGTATGATCCTTTTAAAGTACTGTTGAATTTAGTTTGATAGTATTTTGTGGGAGATTTTGCATCTGTGTTCATTAGTGTCATTGGCCTGTAATTGTGCTTGTAGTATCCCTATGTGGCTTTGGAATAAGGATAATGCTGGCCTTATAAAAGGAATGTGAAAGTGTTACCAGTCTGAGGCATTCCTGGGAAGGGGGACCTTGATTCAGGAAAAGTGGCATCCTTGGCATGTGTGACGGAAAAGAATTTCAGCATGGGACAGTCAGAGGAACAAACAAGGTTTATTTAGGAAAGTGGAGACACATTCAAGGAAGACTATGGGCTATCTTGACAGTGAGAAGCTTTTGGGGCAAAGCAAAGAACACATATACAATGGAGAATGTGGGTCATCTTCAGAGAGAGAAAAAAGAAAGAGAGAGAGAGAGATACACATACACAGCAATCCTAACCCATTGGTGTGGGGTATTCATATTTATAGAGGGGTGGTTGCTAGCGGATAGACAAGAGTTGGAGTCAGGGTAGATTTTCCCTGCACTGACACATGGCCCTCATGTTACTTTTGCAGGCAAAACCATGGGTCAAGGGTAGAAGCCAAGGTCAAGGGCTAAGGACTTGGGATGGGTTGCTCAGAAAATCTTGTTTAGCATTTCAGAGGTTCTTGGTCATTTCCTGAATTCCAGTTGTTCCTGGGAGATTTTCCTTTGTGCCAGAATATCTTTCCTTTTCTATATCCCCAAATTTCTATCTCAGAAATACTTTCTCTTCTTCATTTTTCTTTTTTTTTTTTGGAAGAGTTCGAAGAGCATTGGTCTTAATTCTTTATTTATTTGGGATAATTCCACCATGAGGTCATCTAGTCTTGGGCTTTTCTTTGTTGGGAGATTTTGGATTACTGATTCAATCTTCTTACTTGCTATTGGTCTGTTTCAATTCAGTCTTAGTCAGCTTTTCCAGGAGTTGACCAGTATCTTCTAGTTAGACAGTCAATTGTATAGTTGTTCATAGTGGTATTTTATGTTCACTGACATTTCAGTGGCCTTTTTGATTTGTAATTTTATATATTTCAGCTCTCACTCTTTTTTTCCTTAATCTAGCTAAAGATCACCAATTTTCTTTATTTCTTAAAAAAACCAACACTTAGTTTTGCCCATCTTTTCTATTATCTTTCTAACCTCTGATTTATTTCTGCTCTGAACTTCTTTATTTCCTTCCTTTGCCAATCTTTAGGCTTAGTTTGTTTTTTCTTTCTAGTTCCTTGAGGAGTGAAGTTGGTTAGAGATACTTCTTTTTTCTTAATGTAGGCATTGCTTGCTTTTAATTTTTCCTTCCACTTCTGTGTCAAGATATTTTTAAAGTTTGATATATTCTTTTCTCATTGTTGTCCAGGAGTGTGCTATTTAATTTCCAAATATTTGTGGAATTTCTAAAGTTCCTTTCAAGATTTAGGAAGTTTTCAACTAGTATTTTTTTCAATACATAATCTTTCTTCTTTCTCTCTCTTCTGCTCTGTAACTTCCATAATTCGTATATTCAAATACTTAATGGTATCCCAAAGGTCTTTTATACTTTCTTCAATTTTCCTTTTTTGTTCCTCTAATTATTTACTTTCAAATGACTTGTCTTCAAGTTTGCTAATTCTTTTATCTGCAATGTCAAGTCTGCTGTTGAAACTCTCTTGAATTTTTTCAGTTCTATCAATGTATTCTAAGCTCCAGGACTTTTTTTAATGGTTCCTATTTCTCTTTTAATCTTCTATGTATGTTCAGTCATTGTTTTCTTAATTTCATTTAGTTATCTGTGTTAACTTGCATCTCATTGAGCTTTTAAATTTTCCTTAAGATTATTTAAAAATTTGGGGAACCATTTGTAGATATCCATCTTTTGGGGATCAGTTACTGGAGCTTCATTAGTTTCCTCTGCTTGCATCATATTTACCTACTGCATTTCTCTGTGGGTCTCTGGGAAGGCAGGACAGTTGAGAGGGTCTGGAGTACTGGTCTATTTCAAGGTCCACGGTGAGAAGGTCAGTAGACCTGCCTGTGGTGGTGTTTATGGGTATATCTCCCTCTGGGTTCTTTTATGGATGAGACTGCTTTCAGAATGCAAATGAGAGGAGTGAGAGCTGAGTTTCAGGGCCATTTCAGGATCTGCTGCAGGACTAAGGCCCATAAGCACATCCTGGGAATTCAGACTGGTATTTCCCACTGGGTTCCTGTGTGGACAGAACTAGTCTCAGACCACAACTGAGAGGGTCTGAAACCAATATTAGGGCTGTTCAGGGTCCACAGAAGGTGGTTGTCATGTCTGTCAACTGAGGAACCAGTGTGGGTGACCCATCACAGGTCCCTGGATTGTTGGTTTTGTTAGCAGTTCAATGATCAAACAGGACTGTAACCAGTGCACAGTGCGATGGGGCCATTTCTAGATCTGGAGATGGGACCATGGGCAGAAAGGCTGGTATGTTGGTGCATATCTGCCTTTTCAAAATGGTTTTCCTAGGTCTTAGACTCCACCAGGGTTTCACAACCATATTCCTGAATCCTAGGCTCATACAAAAGTGCATTTGTCTGCTGATGGCCACAAAACTATTGCTTCTGAGGGGGTGACCTCCCAGTCTTCCCCTTTTCTTAAGTTGATCCTCTAGGAAGAACACTTTTTTTAAAAAAATATTTTTTTGTTGTCAATGGACCTTTATTTTACTTATTTATATGTGGTGCTAAGAATCAAACCCAGTGCCTTGCTCATGCTAAGCAAGCATTCTACCACTGAACTATAACCCCTGCCTGGAAGAACAATTTTTAAGTGCTTCAGAATTACTTATATTAATATGATTGATAAAGCATCATTCTAATGCATTAATGTAGAATATTCTGCCAAATCACACTTGTTAGCATAATGCTTAGCAAAGTTACACAGACTAAATGGGAATAAGGAAAAGAAACTATTAAATCATTAAATACTACTTTGTACAAATTCTTTTTCAATATTTTAATTTGTGATTTTCTTGACTAATGATGATCATGTATACTTTTTTGCTTATTAAAGATTAATTTTATTATGTACATATATTTCTGTAAACTCTACACTGCTCAGTTTTGATTATTGTTGACTTGTGTATTCAGTTTTACAAACTTTTGTTTACATGCTATTAAATCTTAATTTTACAAACATTAAGGTATGGAATCTTCTGTGAACTTATTTTTATCAGTTCACCTTTCATTCCCCAGGTTCAATAGTATTGTTGACTCTACCTATAGTTCATATATTTTGCTATGCTTTATAATAATATTCCACTATAAGAATATTATATTTACTCATTTTTTTTCTTTCTGCTGATAAGAATGTGGGTGACTTCCTAGTTTCACTATTATAAACAGTAGCATAATGTAAGTTTTGACTGTGTCTCCTATTGCTAATGAGAAAGAATTGGGTTTATAGATAGGAGTGGAATTGCTGGGACATATCATTTCCACATATTCAGTTTTATAATAAGACAAAATGACCTTCCCTTAAATGTTGATTAATTTAAAAGCAATAGTCTTGCCTCAACTTAGTGGAACTGGAGTTAGAGACAAAACCAGATTCTCTGACTTGCTTCTGTAATTGCTGGTGGGGTTGCAACCCTCTGCAGCAAAGGCAGCTCTTCCCAGGAAGAGGTGTCCACTGGTGTTACCGACTGATCTCACTGGGAAGGATTATTTGTTGGCAGTAGCAAGTAGCACCTCACTGTGTTGAGGCTCTGGCAGCAGGCTGTGTCTGCCTAATATTGTAGCAGACTCCAGCTGCCTGACGGTGACTTTTTTACAGGTTTTTGTCTCATGAATTTGAAGAATGAAAGCCACAGACACCAGAATAATATTGAAAAAGTAGGATTTATTCATGTGAGAAGAAAATAAACAGAGCTCTTATTGGTGGGAGGGAATCTGATAGCAGGTTGTCACTTAAGTGTACTAATCTAGGGTCTTATATAGCTACTGGGTAATGGTATTGATCTCTAACTGTGTTAATCAAGTATTGGAAAAGCACCAAGGCAATTGGTCATTATCAGTGCTAATCAGATACTACAAAAGTGTCAAGATCATTGGTTTGGCCCATGACCTTCTAATTGGTGGTGCCCTTTTACCCCTTGAGTTTGCAGGCTTTGCTCAGGTCCGTACCACCTCCCTTTTCCATACTGTGGAACAAAAGAGTCAGATGGAATGTTTGGAGTGTTTCTACAGGTTATAGAACAACCTTTACATTTAGAGAAACCTTGACTTCCTGCCATGACTTCCTGCTTATTTTACTCTGCATCTTATCTATTCTTTAGAACTTTTACACTTTTTATTTTTTGCCAATCTAGTAGACAAGAATAGTATCTCACTGTAGCATAAATTTACATTTTTGATAGCCAACAGATTTGAGCATCTTTTTTAGGATTTCTGGTCATTTTTATTTCTTTTCCTATTAAACATTGTTTTTCTATTTTTTTTTCTGATCTATTTTCATTTATTTTTAAAATTCATTTTTTAAAATTTTTTATTGTAACCAAATGGGATACATGTAGTTTCTCTGTTTGTACATGGCATAAAGGCATACCATTTGTGTAATAATAAATTTACATAGGGTAATGTTGTTTGATTCATTCTGTTATTTTTTCCCTTCCCCCCACACCTCCCACCCCTCTTTTCCCTCTATACAGTCCTTCCTTCCTCCATACTTGCCCCCTCCCTAACCATAACTCTAACCCTAACACTAACCCCTCCCCTCCCCCCATTATGTGTCCTCATCCACTTATTAGCGATATCATTTGACCTTTGGTTTTTTGAGATTGGCTTATCTCACTTAGCATGATATTCTCCAATTTCATCCATTTGTCTGCAAATGTCATAATTTTATCATTCTTTATGGCTGAGTAATATTCCATTGTATATATATACCAGTTTCTTTATCCATTCATCAATTGAAGGACATCTAGGTTGGTTCCACAATCTGGCTATTGTGAATTAAGCAGCTATGAACATTGATGTGGCTGTATCTCTGTAGTATGCTGATTTTAAGTCCTTTGGGTATAGGCCAAGGAGTGGGATAGCTGGGTCAAATGGTGGGTCCATTCCAAGTTTTCTAAGGAATCTCCACACTGCTTTCCAGAGTGGCTGCACTAATTTGCAGCCCCACCAGCAATGTATGAGTGTACCTTTCTCCCCACAACCTCGCCAACACCTATTGTTGTTGTATTCTTGATAATCGCCATTCTAATTGGGGTGAGATGGAATCTTAGGGTGGTTTTGATTTGCATTTCTCTTATAACTAGAGATGTTGAACATTTTTCCATATGTTTGTTGATTGCTTGTAGATCATCTTCTGTCAAGTGTCTATTCATTTCCTTAGCCCATTTGTCAACTGGATTATTTGCATTCTTGGTGTAGAGTTTTTTGAGTTCTTTATAGATTCTGGAGATTAGTGCTCTATCTGAAGTATGATTGGCAAAGATTTTCTCCCACTCTGTAGGCTCTTTCTTCACATTGCTGATAGTTTCCTTTGCTGAGAGAAATCTTTTTAGTTTGAATCTATCCCACTTATTGATTCTTGCTTTCATTTCTTGTGCTATGGGAGTCCTGTTGAGGAAGTCTGGTCCTAAGCTGACATGTTGAAGATCTGGACCTACTTTTTCTTCTATAATTTGCAGGGTCTCTGGTCTGATTCTGAGGTCCTTAATCCATATTGAGTTTAGTTTCGTGCATGGTGAGAGATATGGGTTTAGTTTCATTCTGTTGCATATGGATTTCCAATTCTCCCAGCACCATTTGTTGAAGAGGCTATCTTTTCTCCATTGCATATTTTTGGTCCCTTTGTCTAGTATGAGAAAATTGTATTTATTTGAGTTTGTGTCCATGTCCTCTATTCTGTACCATTGATCTCCCTTTCTATTTTGGTACCAATACCATACCGTTTTTGTTACTATTGCTTTGTAGTAGAGTTGAAGATCTGGTATTGCGACACCCCCTGTTTCACTCTTCCTGCTAAGGACTGCTTTAACTATTCTGGGTTTCTTATTCTTCCAGATGAGTTTCATAATTGTTTGCTCTATTTCTGTAAGATACTTCATTGAGATTTTAATTGGAATTGCATTGAATCTGTATAGCACTTTAGGTAGTATGGCCATTTTGACAATATTAATTCTTCCTATCCAAGAACATCGGAGATCTTTCCATCTTCTAAGGTTTTCTTTAATTTCTTTCTTTAGTGTACTGTAATACTCCTTGTAGAGGTCTTTCACCTCTTTTGTGAGATTGATTCCCAAGTATTTTACTTGTCGAGAGGCTATTGTGAGTGGGGTAGTTTTCCTAATTATTCTTTCCAAAGATTCATCAGTTACGTATAAAAATGCATTAGATTTATGTGCATTGATCCTGCTACTTTACTGAATTCACCTATCAGATCTAAAAGTTTTTTGGTGGAATTTCCTGGTTCCTCTAAGTATATAATCATATCATCAGCAAATAGGGATAGTTTGAGTTCTTCTTTTCCTATTCGTATCCCTTTAATTTCCTTGGTCTGTGTAATTGCTCTGGCTGGAGTTTCAAGGACGATATTGAATAGAAGTGGTGAAAGAGGGTATCCCTGCCTTGTTCCAGTTTTTAGGGGGAATGCTTTCAGCTTTTCACCATTTAGAATGATATTAGCCATGGGCTTAGCATAAATGGCCTTTACAATGTTAAGGAATGTTCCCGTGGGAACATTTTTTCTAGTGTTTTGAGCATGAAGGTATGCTGTATTTTATCAAATGCTTTTTCTGAATCTATTGAAATAATCATGTGATTCTTGACTTTAAGTCTATTGATATGGTGAATTACATTTATTGATTTCCTGATGTTGAACCAACCTTGCATCCCTGGGATGAAACCCACTTGATCATGGTGCACTATCTTTTTAATATGTTTTTGTATGCGATTTGCTAAAATTTTGTTGAGAATTTTTGCGTCGATATTCATTAAGGATATTGGTCTGAAATTTTCTTTTCCTGATGTGTCTCTATCTGGTTTAGGTATCAGTGTGATATTGGCATCATAAAATGAGTTTTTGGGAGTGTTCCCTCCTCTTCTATTTTATGGAATACTTTGAGAAGTATTGGAATGAGCTCTACTTTAAAGGTTTTGTAGAACTCGGCTGAGAACCAATCTGGTCCCGGACTTTTCTTTGTTGGTAGGCTTTTGATGACCTCTTCTATTTCTTTAATTAAAATTGGTCTATTTAAATTGTGTATGTCCTCCTCGTTCAGTTTAGGCAATTCATATGTCTCCAGAAACCTGATGATGTCTTCGAAATTTTCTATTTTGTTGAAGTATAGATTTTTAAAATAGCTTCTAATTATGTTTTGTATTTCAGTCATGTCTGTTGTGATATTTCCTTGTTCATTCCGAATTTTAGTGATTTGGGTTTTCTCTCATCTTCTCTTTGTTAGTGTGGCTAAAGGTTTATCAATTTTGTTTATTTTTTCAAAGAACCAACTATTTATTTTGTCTATTTTTTGTATTGTTTCTTTTGTTTCAATTTCGTTGATTTCAGCTCTGAGTTTAACTATTTCCTGTCTTCTACTACTTTTGGTGCTGTTCTGTTCTTCTTTTTCTACGGCTTTGAGCTGTAGTGTTAGGTCGTTTATTTGTTGAGTTTTACTTCTTTTATTAAATGCACTCCATTAAAAAAATTTCCCTCTAAGTACTGCTTTCATAGTGTCCCAGAGATTTTGATATGATGTTTCTTTGTTCTCATTTACCTCTAAGAATTTTTTAATTTCCTTCCTAATATCTTCTGTTATCCATTCATCATATAATAGCATATTGTTTAATCTCCACGTGTTGGAATAGTTTCTGTTTTTTACTCTTTCATTTCTTTCTAACTTCAATCCATTATGATCTGATAGAATACAAGGTAGTGTCTCTATCTTCTTGTATTTGCTAACATTAGCTTTGTGGCATAATATATGGTCTATTTTAGAGAAGGATCCATGTGCTGCTGAGAAGAAAGTGTATTCGCTCTTGGTTGGATGGTATATTCTATAAATGTCCATTAAGTCTAAGTTATTGATTGTGTTATTGAGTTCTATGGTTTCTTTGTTCAATTTTTGTTTGGAAGATCTGTCCAGTGGTGAGAGAGGTGTGTTAAAATCACCTAGTATTATTGTGTTATGGTCTATTTGGTTTCCGAAATTGAGAAGGATTTGTTTGACATACATGGATGAGCTACTGTTTGGGGCATAGATATTTATGATTGTTATGTCTTGCTGATTTATGCTTCCCTTAATCAGTATGAAACATCCTTCATTATCCCTTCTGACTAAATTTGGCTTGAAGTCCACATTATCTGAAATGAGGATGGATACTCCAGCTTTTTTGCTGAGTCCATGTGCATGGTATGTTTTTCCCCATCCTTTCATCTTTAGTCTATGGGTATCTTTTTCTATGAGGCGAGTCTCTTGCAGGCAACATAATGCTGGATCTTTCTTTTTAATCCAATCTGCCAGTCTGTGTCTTTTGATTTATGAATTCAGGCCATTAACATTCAGGGTTATTATTGAGATATGATTTGGTTTCCCAGTCATTTGGTTCATTTTTTAAATTTTATTTATTTATTTATTTATTTATTTGTGACGAATTGGTTACTCCTTTATTTGACAATTCCTTTAGGATAATTCCCCCTTTGCTGACTTGCTTCTTTGTTTTTCATCTCTTCCTCATGGAATATTTTGTTGAGAATTGTCTGTAATGCTGGCTTTCTTTTTGTAAATTCGTTTAGGTTTTGTTTATCATGGAAGGATTTTACTTCATTGTCAAATCTGAAGGTAAGTTTTGCTGGGTATAAATGTTGGCATCCATTTTCTTTCAGAGCTTGAAAAATGTTGTTCCAGGCCCTTCTACCTTTTAGGGTTTGGATTGAAAAATCTGCTGATATCCATATTGGTTTCCCCCTGAATGTAATTTGGTTCTTTTCTCTCCCAGCCTTTAAAATTCTGTCTTTATTATGTATGTTAGGTATTTTCATTATAATGTGCCTTGGTGTGGGTCTGTTGTAATTTTGTGTATTTGGAGTCCTATAAGCCTCTTGAACTTGATTTTCCATTTCATTCTTCAGATTTGGGAAATTTTCTGATATTATTTCATTGAATAGATTGTTCATTCCTTTGGTCTGTTTCTCTAAGCCTTCCTCAATCCCAATAATTCTTAAATTTGGCCTTTTCATGATATCCCATAGTTCTTGTAGATTCTGTTCATGATTTCTTACCATCTTCTCTGTTTGTTCAACTTTGTTTTCAAGGTTAAATATTTTGTCTTCAATGTCTGAGGTTCTGTCTTCCAGGTGTTCTATCCTATTGGATATACTTTCTATGGAGTTCTTAATTTGGTTTATTGTTTCCTTCATGTCAAGGATTTCTGTTTCTTTTTTTTTCAATATCTCTATCTCTTTATTGAAATGATCTTTTGCTTCCTGTATTTGCTCTTTTAACTGTCGATTGGTGCGATCATTCAATGCCTGCATTTGCTCTTTCATCTCATCATTTGCTTCCCTGATCATTTTAATTATGTACATTCTGAACTCCTTTTCTGTCATTTCTTCTGCCATGCTTTCATTAGGTTTTATTGATGTAACATCTAGATTTGTTTGGGGCATTTTCTTCCCTTTTCTCATATTGTTCAGGTATCAGTGGACCGCTGAGATATTGCAGATTTCCTCTATTGACTTATAATGTCCCTGAAGATTTCTAGTATATCCCCTCTTAGCTTTCAGTAGGCTGAAGTCTTGGAGGAAGTTGATAGTGTGGTGCTCCCCAAGGAAGCTGCCTCTCTAGGGGTGGTGGCCTTCAGGTGGGGTATATTCCCTGCTAGTGGGCAGAGGTACCTACATTTGTTGACCAATGGTCATCCAAAGGGGACCTAGGCTGCGGGCTGAGGCATTGCCTGTTTGGGCCTGTGTCTCTGGTTTTACCATCCTTGTGGGAAAACCACACCCGGCATGGAAGACTTACCTGGTGGGGAGATCTCACTGGTCAGTTCCCCTCCTAGAGGTTCCCCTCAATCTACAGCTTCCCCTGGGCTGGGCTGCCTTCCTCTGCAACGTTCCCAGGGGCCCGGACCTACCTCCTGGGCCTGGGAGCCTCACCCTTCGCAGTGAGTCTCCTTAGGCTGCCACTCCTCAGAGAATCTTCCCGCAGTCGTGGAACCTTTGCTCCACCTCTAAGCGTGTCTCTGTGCAGCTCTTCCACCAAGAAGCCTCCTAGATCCTGGGACCCTCCTCTGTACCTAATCGCCTGGCTATGCGGCCCCTCCTCTGAGCAGCCACCTGGAGCCCCGTACAATCGCTCCGAGTCCCAGAGACCTGCCGCATGCCTCTTCCTCCAGACAGTCGCCTGGTGTTCCGGTGCAGTCACTAGGGGTCCAGGCAACTCACTGCATGCCTCCTCCTCCTGACAACTGCCCGTAGCCCTGGGCAGTCACTCCGAGTCCAAGTGACCCACCCCGTTCCTCCTCCTCCTCCAGGTAGCCCCCCGGGTGTTCTGGAGCGGTCACTCTGAATCACTCTGAGTCGCTCTGAGTCCACGTGACCCACTGCACCCCTCCACTGGGCACCTGCCCGGAGCTCTGGTGCAGCCACTCGAGACCAAGCGACCCACCGCACTCCTCTTCCAGGCAGCCCCCTGGTGTTCAGGAGCGGTTGCTTTGAGTCCAAACAACTCACCACTCACCTCCTCCTCTGAGCAGTCACCTGGAGCTCCAACGCAGTCATTGCGAGTCCAAGCGACCTGCTGCACTCCTCCTCCTCCTCCTCCTCCAGGCAGCCCCCCGGTTTTCAGGAACGGTTGCTTTGAGTCCAAACAGCTTACCACGCAGCTCCTCCTCTGGCAACCGCCCGTAGCTCTGATATAGTCACTCCGAATCCAAGCTGCCACACTGCTCTTCCTCCTCCTCCTCTTCCGGGCAGGTCCCGTTGTTCAGGGGTGGTTGCTCTGAGTCCAAACAGCTCTCCTCGCAGCCCCTCCTCTGCACTGCCGTCCGGAGCCCCAGTGGTTGCTCTGAGTCCAAGCGCTGTGCTGAGTGGCCTCCTCTACAATGCTCCCAGTTGTCCGAGTTCAGTGCTCCGGGGGGCGGGGGGGAGGGGTGTCTCGCTGGGCAGCTCTACTTCACAAAGTTCCCTGCGTTTCGGGACTACCACCCCATCCGGAACACCTCCCCAACTGGAGAGACTCACCCGGCTGCTTTGAGTTGGTCCCAAGTCTCTCAATATCTTCTCTTTTGAATCCTGAGTCCTAGAGCAACATGAAATGCAGCCACCCTCTAGTCTGCCATCTTGAAACCTCCTGTTTTTCTAAATTTTATCCCCTCTAGATTGTTTTTTATGTTCATCACTTTGAAGATATTGTTCAAATGTGTTAAGGTCTTGAATGACTGATGTGAAAAGTCTACAGTATTCTTTTACCTATCTGTGATTTATTTTCCCATCCCCACCCCACTTGTCTTTTGGATTTTTTCCCTTTAGCTTTGCTTTTACAAGTGTGTTATATACTCTGCCCATACATAAAGTTTTCCCCCATGCTCATTCTGCTTGGGTTTCCAGAACTCGTTGGATATAGAAGCCCACATTTCTCACAAATGTGGGATATTTTAAGAGAGTAGTTCTTCTTGTATTTCATTTGACTCAGTTCCCATTTCTTTTCTTCTTCAGACCCCTGTTTTAGGTATATTCACTTGATATTGTCCCAGAGGACTCTAAGGATCATCTTTTGTCTTCAGTCTCTCTTCTTCTGTTTTTCAGACTAGATAGTTTTTAACTTATCTGTCTTAAAGGACATTGGCCCTTCTGCCATGGCAAATATATTGCTAAATTCTTCTCAATTCTGTTGCACGTTAAAGTTCTAAGATTTAAATGTTTTGTAGTTTCTATTTCTCTTCTGAGTTCTCTTATTTTCTCTCATCAAGATTTTAGTTATTTTAAAACAATTTTCCTTTTTCATTTGTTCTAATTAGTTGCACATGACAATAGGATGCATTTATACCTTTTGATAGATCATATATAAATGGAGTGTATTCTCTCATACATGTTGTAGGATCACATTAGTCATGCAGTCAATGTACATGAAGTAATAATGTCTGTTTTACTCTACTGTCTTCCTACCCCTTCCCCTCCCTTCGCTCCCCTCTACCGGATATAAAGTAACTCTATTCTTCCCTAGCCCTCCCACCCCCTTATTGTGAATTAGCTGCCGAATATCAGAGAAAACATTTGGCCTTTGGTTTTCAACAACACTTGAAAATGTCATTCTTTAATTTTTTGAACACATATTAAATATCTGCTTTAAAATCTTTTTCTGCTATATCCAACATCTAGGCTATTATGGGGTCAGTCTATTGATAGCACTTTTCTTGTCAGATCAGATTTTCCTGTTTTTTTTCAATTTATTTTTAAATTAATTCTCACATATGTACTATTTTTAACAATTTGAATATCATTTATGTTACATCATGTAGCATCTGTGTGTTGCTGTTTTCCTCTGAAACTTACAAATTCTTATTGTCTCATTACTTTGAAATCATGTAAGTTTGGTGTTATACTTTATTAGGATAGGTCTAAACTATGTTGTTCCAGTGGATGTATTAGCACTTGGTCTTGATTTTGCTAAGGCAGGTCTATACTTGCTTCACACAAGAGTGGGGCCTTCTGAGCCATGCATTTCTAGGTGTCTCTACCGGAAGCCTGGGTGTTAAAGTAGTGTTCACAAACTCTCTCTGTGCTGTGGGAAGTGTTTGGTCTTTGTTTTGTTTAAAATCTCAAAGAAATCACTATCAGGTAACACTCTTGCAGTCTGATAGTGTGAGCACACGGCTTAGTGCTTAGGCATGGACTTAGGGGTCCCCAAACAGACTTTCGGGTCCACTTTTACAGCTCCCTCCTCTTGGACCTTGCGGCCACATTAGCCTTCCTGAATCCTGACCTCTTCCTCATTCCCTGGGTGAGGCTGCCATTCTCTGCTTGGACTACAGCTTATTGTAATTGGGTTAGGAAATTTTCCCAAGATAGAGAGCCAGTGTGGTTGTGACACTGTGTTCCTTTCTCTCAGGGGTCACAGACCTTCATGATCTTTTTATGATGCTTAAAAAAAGGTGCCTTACATATTTTATTATATCAATTTGTGTGTGTGTGTGTGTGTGTGTGTGTGTGTGTGTGTGTGTATGTGTGTGTGTGTGTTAGTAGTGTTAGTCCAACACCAGGTACTATGTTTAGCAAGTTAAGCTTTCATTCTATATTATCATTTATTTTCAACCACAGTGAAACCTAATTCCTTACATGAGTACTTGTGTTTGTTATGTAATGATAGACTCAAAATTTCAAGATAGCCATACTGAGATGTTAAAAACACTAACCCTGTTAAATGAAGTTAAAGAGTTCCTAAAATTCTTTTGACCATAGGGTAAATCTCATAACAGTTGTATCATCAGAATGTTGTGTTCACACATCTTGTTTTTTGATCATGTTATCAATTTGATATAGGTATTTTATATTTGTTTTAATTATGGCCAATTTTAAGATTTGCTTATTTATTCTTTTTGATTTAATTTTTAGTTTTCTAGTAGGCAAGATGCAAGTTTCATGACAGGGAATGTTAAGATTTCTTACTCCTATATCTATCTCGCTTGAGCATGATCTCAGCAATTTAGATAACAATTTTTAATTTTTGTCCTTGATAACTAAAAATGAAATCTTATTTTATTTTGAATGCATTTTTATGAACACTAAGAAGACTGATTTCCTCATCTGTAAGTTTTTGGTTCTTGTTCTTTGCCCATTTTTTTCTACTAAGTTGTTCACTATTTTTTTTTTATGAGCTTACCAAGAAATGAACATGGTTGGCTAATCAAGATGATATTGAGCAACCCTTCAAAGACAAAGGACCTGTAAATGAGTAGAGGCAGCTGATTATTAAAGAGGAGAGAAAAAGGAACCCTGAATTAAGCCATTGGGAAAGAAGTTTTATATAAAGTAACACCCATTCCTAGATTTCTTGTGAGGCACTTCAGTAAAAAACATAAATACATAGGTGTACAATCATTGATAATGACTTTTTAAAAATATTTCTTTTTTGTATTTTTTTGTTCCCTATTTTTGTATTAACTTTTATGATTTATATGACACATACTACCATTTTCTTTGTTAGAGTTTTCACATTATTTTCTCCCAGGTTATTATTCTTGGTTTACTGTGTTTTCACTACATTGAGAATTTTAAGGTTTGTACAGTCAAGCATAGTAACAATTTATTTTGGAAGATTTGGGTACCTGACCTGCTTCACCCTCTTGTCTTCCACCTCACTTGATATTTATAAAATCAGTCTTCCATGTTTTGTTATTATAGTTTTTAGATTTTTATTTTTTATATTTTTAATTTTTATACACACTGTACAGTAGGGAATTTCACTTTTACTATGAGAGTTGAACAGACAATTTTCTAGTAAGTTTTTCCACTGCTTTAAAACATCACCTTATCATATTTTAGATTGATATACATATAGCTATTATAGATACATAGTTCTACAAAGAATTTTTTGTCTATGTCACTGATTTGTTGTGTATACCAGGATACTACTTTACTAACGTAGTTTTGCATTATGTTTTGACATTTTGCAGGATAGGCTACCTCCTATTATTCTTCCTTTAAAATTTCTGTTAGCTGTTCTTGCAGTCACTACTCTGGATTAGTTTTATAATCTGTGTGTCCATCCAGGCAGGCCTTTCTGGAGGAACAGCTAAACTGAGCTTTCAAGGAGAGAGAGAGAAGAGCAGAGTACAATGCACTGGGGAGCTGGGCCTGCAGGTTTAGAGACACCTACATGTAAAACCTCTGTGTAGAAGAGTTTTGAAGGACTGCAAAGGAAGAAGCATCTCAGGGCACATGCTGAAGTTAGTTTCCCCCTCTCCACACGTTCACCTGAGATTAGGTTGGAAGGTTTTCAGGGCAGCAGTCCTGCTAACTCTACCTCTTGGAATGATGTCCAGAAAGATTGCTCACAGTCACATCCTTCCTCATGTCCAAGTTACCTCTGTTGAAACTCAACTAATACTCTCAAATTTCTCAATTATTCAATGGGAAGAAGCTCAAAAGAAAACAGAAACAGATAATAGGATAAAGGGGGTGAAGATGGAGAAATGTGGGAGAAGGAGTTAGCACAGAGAGAAATGGCATAAGAACATGGACAAAATCTATTCCGTGAGAAGGTCTTGGGCTAAAGAGACTCTGCAAAGGAGTCAGGGTTTGTTCAATAGAAGGCAAGAAGGCAGATCACTGTATTTGGCCGTTCTTCTTGGGCCTATGAAAAGCAGGCATGAAGTGCCAGCCCAGGGTATCATGGCTGTCTTCCTGCTCAGTTCCATCCTGCAAACTGTGTGAGTGTTATTCCGTAGCTGCAGGAGTCTAAGCAGCATTCCTGGGAAACACAACATTACAGGCTTGAGCTGTGGATCTGTCTCACTTTTTCTTCTATTTTCTTTCCTGTGGTGTTTTCTTTCTTGCTTTCCACAAAAAATAGAAAGAAATGATTGAATTGAATTTCCTTCAGCAGCATGTGGAGCTGCAGTATTGTTACAGAACCTCATTTCGGTTGGGGATAATGGCAGGGAGCTATTTATAGACTGACTCTGAAATTTCCTTAGTAAAAAGGGTTGGAAAGAGCTCTGTCCCTGCTGCAGGAAATCTCTGCAGCCAGCTGGTGGCCTTGCCCCTGATCCCTCTTAACTGTGGAATTCTCAGATGATTGTTGGTTTAGTATTATTTTCTTCCACTTCAAACATATGTCATGACTGGAGAACTTTCATGAATATTTCTCAACCCAATTGTGTACTATACAATGTGTTCTATTGAAGGAGAGATATTCCATTTTGATTGCGAGGCTTCATACTGCTATGACTACTGTCTATGCTTAATTTTCTCAGGCTTTGAGATTTGTATTTCTGTTGTATTTCAATTCCTGGGCATTGGCCAGAATCCTAACCTTTTCCTTTAAGCATTTTTGCTTCCCCTTTATGTTTGTTCTCTTTTTCCTTCCCTCCAGCTTGACCATCTGTCTCCCTCCTTTTGCTCCCGTAGAACCATGGACTAAGTACTTAGGGGTGAAACAACACATATCATCAAAGGATTCAGTTTTCAGAAGTCATCTCAGATCTGTGTAAGTACAGAGTGACTTCTGCAAAGTGTTCTACATCTTGTGATCATCTGGGCCTGTGACTTCACCAAGTTAGAGCTCTGTTAACAAGGTAAATGTCATGGTTTCAGACCCCCACATGGTCCAGTTTACTCTGCACAAGGAAGAGCTTTATCATGTTGCCATGGTCTGCACCTGCTAATGCTGGTGGCCTGTCTTGAACAGGAGCTTACACAGGAAGAACTGGAGAGAACTGGGCTGGAGCCAGCCCCTCAACATCATTACAGAAAACTTCAAAGCATATGTTCTGTGTGGCCAATCAGCAGGACTCTTATCTCCATGCATGCTTTATATTAAGCTTTAGAATAGATAAGCCAACCATCTGTCCCATACTGGTAAGGCGATACTGAAGAAAATAAGCCAAAGTTGTCTAGTGCTTTATGCCATTGTGTCTTTCCTTCATTTTTTTCCTTGTCACACTCTATAAAGTGGATCTCCATGAAGTTACATATTTTACCCATGAAAGTGAAGGGATGGCCACAATTAAACCTGGCAAGACCAACTGCCATGTGTAATCGGGAATAGTTGCTATCAGATAAAAACAATGCCTCTACTTCATGTACAGAGAAACAAGATGTATCCCATTTGTTTACAATAAAAATGAATTTAAAAAAAAAGAAAAAAATCACCAGGTTATGTTTTGATGGTCTATGTTTGACTTCTCTGTTGTATTTCCTTTTCTTTGTGTCTATAGCTTCATAAATACCACACAAATCTTGATAACTGTGGCTATATAGTGCCTTAAAATGAAATAGAACGATTTTTTGCACTTTGTTCTCCTCTTCCAAAATTCTGATTCTTTTTCCTTTCTAGGTAAACTTGAAATATCTGGTCTATGTCCTGAGGCAAACCTTGCTGAGATTTGGGTGGTATGATTGCTATTTTACCTTTTTCCTTTAGTTCCCTCAGTGTAAATTCTCTACAGATGTATTTTCTCCTAGTTATGGGTTATACCTTATTTCAGTCAGTTTTTTCACTGCTAAGAACCAACCAGCACAAATGAGGAAGAGTTTAGTTGAGGGCTCATGGTTTAATCCATAGAAGTTCAGCTCCATTCCTTGGGGCTTGAGGTGAGGCAGGACATCATGGTGGAAGTGTGTGGAAGAGGGAAACAGCTTACCTCATGATCAGGAAGCAGAGAGAGAGATTCCACTCTCCAGATACAAGATATATACCCCATAGCCTTGCCCTCAATGAGACACTTCCTCCAGTCACAGCCCACCTGCTGCCAGTTACCACTCAGTTAATCCTATCGGGGATTAATTCACTGATTTGGTAAAGACTTTTGCAGTCATTTCTCCTCTGAACATTCTTGCATTGTCTCACTTTTGGGGGTCACCTGATATCCAACCATAACATACATTTTCACTATTCTCATATCTGCTAATTTTTGATTGATTGTTGAAACTTGTGGATTTTACATAATTGGTTGCTAAGTTTTATCATTTCTGTAATAGTTTTTAATTTTCCTGTAAGGTAGCATAGTTAAGTTGCTTAGAATCAACTAGAAGTTTTTGTGCCTTGCTTTTAAGCTTTGCCAGGGCAGGAGGAATGCACTCTTTAATGTAGGCATAGTTCAGCTCCTTGAGCACAGTGAAATCCTCCTGAGCTTCTAACTCATGTCCTATGTGTTAAAAATCTTTCCACTCTGGTGACAGGACTTCAGGCTCTTCTCCTCTCCATGTGACTCCCTGGAATTGTTTGCTTAACTCCCTTCTGGTGGTGCTTCAACCCCTAAGGGAGTTTCCTGTCTATTCATTCATAGACCTGCACCAGGCGCTGCAGACCTGGGAGCTTCCTGTTGATCTCAGAGCTCTCTCTGCATGCCATCCATTCTTCTCTGGTGCTCTGCCCCTCAATTTCCAGTGTCTTCATCTTCTCAAACTCTGAACTCTGCCTCCTGACCACAGTGAGACTACTGGAATGTTTGGGATGTCCCTCTGTGAACTAAGAACTGACAGCTCTCTCAGATATTAAGTTAGTGCCCATCTTGGTTTCCCCCCTTTTTGGAGTAAAGGTCAACCTAGGTAAGTTTAAGCCCTTGTGACATTACCTACAAATCCCCAGCCCCAACATTGTGCTCAGTTTGCATGCATTTTACTTCAATTCATTATAAACTTACAATGCATACCTATTATTTTGCTTTAAGCAGTTTTTGAATAAAATTTTGAGATAGAAAAATGTGTTTTCTATTTGTCACATAGATGCCATTTCCAGGACTCTTCATGTCTTTATGGAGGTAAAATTTTCACCTACTGATATTTTTCGTCCTGTCCAAGGGAATTTTCCTTACCATTTTTTAACAAATTTTTTTAACATTTCTTAACAAGTATGCTTGTAATTAATTTCAATATTTTAATCAATATTTTATGTTTCTAGGTCAGCATCTTTTTCTCTTGGTACTTTAAAACTACTGATTATCTTCTGGTTTATATAGTTTTTGACACAATATTTGGTGTCATTTTTAAGTTTTTTTTTTTTTTTTTTTTTGCGTGTCTAACACAACTTTTTCCCCTCTACCTTCTTCTAAGGTATTCTTTATCACTGGGTTTTAGCAGTTTCATTATTATTGGTATGATTTTTATTTACTTATTTTTGTTAGTATTTTTTCTGCTCAGGGTTTGCTTAGCTTCTTGAAATTGTTGGCTTACAGTTTGCTTTCAATATTTTTTCTTTCCTCTTTTTCTAGGACTGTAATTTTATATATATATATATATATAATTGATATTGTTCTGCAAATCATAAATATTTATTTTAAAATTCATTTTCTTGACTCTGCTGCCATTTGGATAGTTTCTATTATTTGATACTCAAGTTCTTTGACTTCTTTCTCTCTTTTTATTTTGGTATGGTGGATTAAACTCAGGGGTGCTTACTGAGCCACATCCCCAACACTTTGTATATTTTATTCCAAGACATGGTCTCACTAAGTTGCTTAGGGTCTTTGTAGGTTGCTGAAGCTGTATTTGAACTCCCAATCCTCCTCCCTTAGACTCTCCAGCAGCTGGATTATAGATGTGTGCTACCATGCTCAGCTTGATCTCTTTTTATAAAGTGTTGAATTGGTTGCAAATCCTTTCTAGATTAGCAAGAGCTAATTTAGAGCTTTTATTTTTATCAATATAGACTTGGTTTGAATTTCCCATGTTTATCTTACAACATTTATATTTTCTTTTATACCACTGGGTATGTGGAACATTTGTATCATTACTGTAATTACTGTTTTAATGTTCACTTCTGCCTATTCCATCTTCCGTGTTATTTCTGGGTCTGTCTTTATTGACTGTGGAACACATTTCCTGCTTTCTGAGTACATGATAATTCTTGAGTGGCTGCCACATATTTGATGTTAAGTGCTAGATTTTGTTATGCTCCTTTGGAGAACATTGGGCTTCTGTCTTGTTGCAGCAGTTAAATTACACATGCATTAGCTTGAGTCTTTTGAGATTTATTTTTAAATCTCTATTAGGGTAAATCTGAAGCAATCATTGTTCTAGGGATAATTTTGCTCCAGTTTTAAAATGTGAGGTTGGACCCTCTGGATCTACCCTGAGAAGGCTGTGTTCAAGGAGACATATCCAGCCCTGCTACAGGAGGTTTGAGCGATGGCTGTCCTGGGTGACCTTGAGGATTCTTATTCCTGGTTGCAGCTCTTCCCTTGAAAGTTACTCTTGTCTATCTTCATTGGGTTTTCCTCACACATGGGTTAAAAGGATTATCAACCAAAAGCTCAAGGGGATCCTTATGCAGATTTCTGGAGTTCAACCAAAAGCTCAAGGGGATCCTTATGCAGATTTCTGGAGTTCTCTGTAATTACCTTTGGTTGTTAGGCATTGTCTTCCATGATTATAGATCCCTCGGCCTCCCCAAACTTCCATTTTTCAACTCCTCAAGAAATGCCAGGCTTTATTTTCTCTCTTTCCCTCATATCCAGCATAACCTTAAGCTGAAAGTGTTTTTTCTTCAGGTCATGGTCATGTACTGTCCCTTATCTAATGTCTGAAAATAGTCATTCTCTTTGCTTTGTCCAATATTCTAATTGTTTCTAGCAGGAGGAAAATTCTTGATTATTCTCTTAAGTTTGGAAATGCAGATTCCCTAGGCATTTACATTTTTCTACTTATTTATGTGGCTTGTTCATGTCAACCCCTTTTATTTTGTTCCTGGCAGCTATGTTTTAAAATGAAGCTTAGGGTTGTATCTCTAGTTCTGTGGATGCTCATCCTGTTAATATTGGACCATGTTTCTCATATGTCAACTTTTTGATTTTGTTATCCAGATGTTAGTTATCATCTTCATTTCTCCTCATTCACTAACTTTAATATTCTTTCTTTATAATAGTTCATGTTCTAGGTTGCAGAATAAATGCAGAGTAGTGAAGACCAGCATTTTGGTTAGCTGTGATATGGTCACATGACCCTCCACACCTGGTGTGACTACAGATTGTCAAGTGGCCAGGCATCCCCAAACAGCAGGGAGCTGCCAGGCTTGCTCGCCATATGTCCATAGATTCTGTTGGCCAGGAGACAGTGAACCCTCCTGATCTGGATGGCTTGTGTCCCTGACAGGGCAGACAGCCTGAGCTTCAGGTGCATACCCACTTTCTCTGCCTCTTTCATCCCATTGAGGGTGACGTGGAACAGGCCAGGGGCAGCTCTGTGCCCAATGGACTATCACTCCTGGGTGGCACCAAGTGGAGGACACTCCCAATCTTATGAGAGACTTTGGGTGAACATGCTGATCACCCCTTCAGAGTGATTATTTTTATTACCCTAGAATATGAACAAACCTATTTTAGGGAGAGAAGTGAGGCTTTTCTAGTCTGAAGTGTCTCCTTATACAACCATGGCTAAATTGGCTATAAATAAACAAATGCCTTTGCTCAGGAGGCTGAGAGTAGGCAGAAATGCCAGAGGCAGAGAGAACTGTCTTCTGACAGAGACACATGAGCCTTTTATGAACTGTAGTAATTTCTTCTTGCAAAAATTGTATGTAATTAAAATATTCTTGATAAGTTTTTAAATAATAATGAGAAAAGATTATATATAATATACAATTTTATATTAACATTACATATTATGTACAAATTCCTAAGTATATTTGTGTGTATACATATAGTACATATACATTTGTTTGAATCTGTGTATAAAATTGCAAACAGTGATAGGTACCTAAATGTGTGAAAAGTGGTGATACCTTGAAGGGGTTGTGCACATGTCTATCCACCTGTAATTGTTAAGTTTATTTATTTATTTTTCAACTATTGTTGAGTCTCAATAAATTAGTCAAACATATGATAAAACTTCAGGGTATTGCCTATATTTCTGCTTTCTCCTAAAAGAACTCATGAAGGAATATGGCAATGGTTTAAAAAAACAATTTAAAAAAATGCAGAACCAGGGATTGCACCCAGGACCTTGCTGAACCTAGGCAAGTATTAAATCCCTGAGCTATACCACCATCCCTTTTTAAAACTTTAATTTGAGACAGGGTCTTCCTGAGTTTCCTAGGCAGACCTGAATCTTACAATCCTGCTGCCTCAGCTTCCTGAGTAGCTGGGATTATAAAAGGGGATCGGAATGCCCAGCTTAAAAATTTATTTTTTTTTATACTGACAAAATTTCCCTGAGTTTACAGTTTGGAGGTCCAGTTAAAAGAGAATGCAATTAGTTTGACATGATTTATACTTAATTAATTCATAACAATGCCTAAGGATAACTATGCTCTTTTGCATGTACTCAAAGCTGAGTATCAAAATACATCTCCTCTGTTTTGGAGTCATTTGCTTCAACTGTTTGACCTTTGGTTTCTGAAACCTACTGTCTGTACCAGCTAGTCTCCAAAGAAAAGCCTTTAATCCTTTTGATGCCATAGTGGTGTCTTCTCCTATCTCATGCCAAAGTGGTAAAGAAGAGATAGCCACAATAGGGACATGAGAAGGAAGTTTGTTAAAGTGTAGCTATCATGGTTGGTTTTTGACAAGATTTAGCTTTAACATAAAATTTCCTTGGGTGATCCTCTTCTCCAGTTAACAATTTGAAGAAACCAAACAAAATAAGCAGTAAAGAGTCAGATGGTACAAAATTGATGTGATGTTAATGTCCTTTAGTATTCTAACCAATCATCTTATATTTCAAATGGTTACTATGATTCTTACATAGTCTTGCACATTTAGTAACAGCCTACTAGAGTTAGGGCCTTCCTGTGTACCAAGGACATTAAAATAGGTGGCAAGTTAAATAAAGGAAAATTATTTGAATAATTCAACAATAAAATCAATGTCACAATGTATGGTAGTCAGTGCATTGCCCAAGCAATAATTTAGGTCAAGGCTCAGAAGTGTAAAGGCTCCAACTTCAAGCAGGAAAGGTCTGGGGAGATGTTTATAGAGACAGGGTGAAGATGGGCTTAGCGCAGGTGGAAAGACAGTTGAGGAGGAGGAGACCCTTTGATGAGGGTGCCGTTGTTAATAAAAGTGGAGAGGAAGGGTGGTTTGAGGGATATCTGGCTTTAAAGAAAGCCACAGAAAGAAAGAATGCTTGTAGCTGAGTCATTTGGGGCCTTCAGCATCAAGTTGAGAAGTATGAATGAGGAGACATCTCGGTTAGCATGGGAAGAGAGGAAAAGCTGTGGGGGATGAAGCTTAGTAATTTTATCTGGCCAGACAGGCAGCAGAAATGTGCACTGTAGTGAAGTCGCACATTGTCGGGATGCACCCTCAAGCACACACTACCCTTGGGTTAGGGGTAGTTCTTCATTGTATGTACAGCTCTACTCTGTTTCCTAAATCATGGGCTTTGAGGAGTCTGGAGAGGGATGTACTCAGCTTATAGACTTCATCCATAACTTAATTTTAACTCATGGATGTCTATTTTTTCTGATGAACTCTGGAAGTCCCTGCTCAGATTTGAAGCAGCACGTAGTCTGATTGAAGGAGGAATGGATGTCCTTATTGTGTCAGTGAACTTGAAGTCATCTGCTGAGAAATAAAGCAAGAGGAGTGTCAGAGGGAAGCCATTGCTACCAGGTGGCAGTCAAGGAAATACTAGGAGTTACCAAACAGCCACAGGACACGGGAGCAGTGGGAATAGCAAGGGCCAAGACCCTGGAGGCAGGAGCAAAGGTGTCTTGTTTAAGGACAAGAGAGACCAGTGTAGATGGAGTCCAGTGGGCAAGTGAGAGCTAGTTAGGGTGTAGAAGCAGGGACAGGGTCAGGCAGGGCTTGGAGGCCTCAGACACTACTTCATTCTGAACAAGGGGGGAAGATACTGGAGGCTTTTGAGCAAAGAAGTGGCAACATTTATCCTACTGTATTTTCATGCATCTAAGATGCCTTGAATTTTAAGACCCATTATGACTTTATGGGCCACTAACAGAACAAAAATGTTATCATTTCAACTCTTGCCTTCCTTTTTGTTGCTCTCATCTTGATTTAAGAAATGTTAAAATGTAAAAGCAAAAAGTAAAAGAAAAAGGGTTTTGGGAACATAAAATGTAAAACATCCTCTAAAAAGTGTTCTGTCTGCTTCACTGAGTGTAGGCTACGAGGGAGGCTACAGCCATTCAGCCAGCCAGGGGTGACTGTGTTTGGACCAGAGAGGGGTGTGAAAAATGATCCGACTGTGGCTATGTTTGAGGTGAGAAAAGAAGAAACTCTAATGATTCTGGTCTTTGCAAAACTAGGAGAGGGCCAGATTTTGATCAGGGACAGTCAGAACTTAGTTTTGGACATGGTAGAGAGTCTTAGGCTTCCAAGGGGAGATATGGAGTAGTGTACATGCACACACACTCACATATGCACATACATACACATACATGTGTGCATGCACACACACACGTGTACACACACATCAGTTCTCATTGTTGGTGGGTTCTATTTTCTTTTTCACTAATGTTTATTTGATTCCTGAAGGAACACTCTTGAGTCTTTCCATCATTTCTTGGCCATGAGAGGATGGATGGAAGCATTGACCTGCTCAATGCAGGCCCTCAGCTGAGGACACAGCCGCACCTGGCCCTGGCCTCCCATTCATGTGCTGAAGCAGATCTCTTCCTCCAAGCATAAAATTCAGGCATGAATTCAGGCATGAAATACAGTACTGTAGGCCATGAATGCAGTATTGGCGAGTAAACAGCATATGTTAGACAGGTGTCTTTAAAAACAAACATGTTAGGCAAGGTCATTTATCTACCAGTAGATTCAAATGTTCAAATGTCATCAGCAGAGGCTCACAAAAAAAGAGAAACTCTATTTCCTCTAGAAGCAATAATTGAGTATTTTCTAATTCTATGTTTGTGGCAACTTTATAGACCATAACTTTAACAAATAGAATCAGATATATATATTCTGGAAGTCTTTTTGCAAAAATATTTTTAGTTGTACCTGGGCAGGACATTTTAATTTTATTTATTTTTATGTGGTGCTGAGGATAAAACCCAGTGCCTCACACATGCTAGGTAAGTGCTCCACCACTGATCTACAACCCCAACCCCTATATTCTGGAGTCCTTGAGCTCAGGATGACATAAAGACTATATGGAAGATCACCCATATATACTCATATTTAAAAATCTTGTTATCTCATAATTTACACAGACTTGAAAGAAGCAAGGAGACGATTACAGAAATCAAGAGTAAGCTTTTAGGAACTTTTATACTGCTTGGCAGGGGAGATATTAAGTCTATTGCATGTAAAAATTATAAAGAATGAGGTTGCATTTTGCAGATCTGTTTTTAAATTTTTCTGATACTTCACATTATCATGTTTTGCAGAATCTCCCTCTGTGGTGGACATGGGAGACTGTCCTGCAGCACCCACAACTTGAGAAGCTCTGGTCTGGAAGGGGGTTCCACTCTACCCTGCCCCACTTCCTACATGTCAGGTGGCTCTGAAACAGATAGTAGCAAAAGGTAAGTTTAGATTTCTAGTTTCTGGTCTGGCAGATGAAGAGTTTAGAAATTGCTGCCATTCTAATAAGTGAAAAGCAGAAGAAGCTATAAAATAAACACTTAAAAAAGTGAAGCGGCAGAGGAGACTGACAAATGTCTACTTCAACAAAGTAGCAGGAAGACAGATTTGAGAGAAACATCTATGTTCTATTCTAATCAAATCTCCAAGGTCTTTGGATAAATGTTCTGTCTCAGAGGACTCTGATCCCTGATTCTCGGAGGGGGTGGTGCTGTAGGCAATTAAATCAAATTCAAAAATACTTATTAAATAAAACTACATTGGCAGTATTGTCTTTCAGCATAAACCCCCATCACAATGGTCAGGAAGACCAGTGTCTGCCAGCAGAATGGTCAGGTTAGATTGACTCAATATGGCATTGGTTCTCAAAGTCAAAGGGACAGGCGGCAGGGATCCGGGAAGGCTGGCAGCAGGAGCATAAGACTCAGCACCCTCTCCCTCTCCTCCTGCTGGAATTCTCTGAAATGAACAAAGAAATGTAAAAATGTAAGACAACCAGACTGTGCTGCAATAAGAAGGGGTGGAGTTCATTGCCTCAAGGTGCAAAAGAGTCTCTGCATATTTGCCATCCTGTGTGACCCCTGTGAAGGCAGCCTGAGTCTAGCTCACACTCCCTTCCATGGGAAGCACTGCAAAGTCACCTGGAGTCAAAAGAGACTCTAAATGAGGAGTTGTGGGTAGAGCCTGCGAGAAAGGGAAGGATGGGATTGGACAGGAGAGAGGCAGGAAGGGGCAGGGAGAGAGGAGAAGAGATTGCTCTCTATGCCACAACTTTCCCAACCAGCATGGCTGCACTTTTAGGTTCTAGGTGAGGCTACAAGACTACACAGAACTTCTAGGATTTCTTCTGACTCAGCTTCTTCCAGAATATTCCAGAGTTCAGGCTATAGCTGGACGAACCCTTCTTAGGCACTGCAGTGCTCCCTGTTGATGGGACTAGTCAAGTCACAGAGTACTTAACTCTCTGTCTCTTCCCTTCCTGCCTCACTCTCTCCATCCCTCCATAGGTGGAGACTTGGTTGAACAGAAACAAGACATAGAAACCTTCCTGGTACAGTATTTTAAGTGAAGATGGAGAAGCAGCTTGAGAAGACAAAATTGCTGAGACTGATCCTGGCATCTACTCTCTCTTTCACACTGCTCAGTTGGTGGATCAGAAATATTTAAGTGAACGTCACCCACTGTCCAGGCACAGCATGGAGAATTCTAATGCAGCTGAGGTGATAAAATGGAGAACTGAAGAAACTTCCCTGTTCCTTTCAGGGTTAATGTCAGTCAGGCCAGATCTAACCTTATGCAAAGAGAAAAGTAGATGTTTATATTTTAAAAGTCTTAATATATTATACCAACAAAAATAAATGCAATGCATATGTGGAGGAAAGGAAAGGAAAGATAGCTCACAGATTCTTAGACTGGGTCAGAAATAAAACCCAAGTACATTATTTATCAGATAGAGCCAGAATTTATTGACTCAGTGGGGCTGAAGATAAAAAAGGTATATAAAAATATATCAACCCAAGGTAATAAAAATGCAGTGGTTGCTATACCAATGTCACAATTTTCAAAGAAAGGCCATTAAATGGGACCTAAAGGATCTTTTTAAAAAATAAATATAATCCACAAATATGTCAAAATAGTGTATTTCAAGAAAATATCATTAGGATATATATGAAGTAAATCCTTTATATGTAAAATATGCAAAGACATCAAATGGCGGACCAGAGTAGCTGGTTAAAACACACTTGTCACCACCTTTGACAGAATAATAATTATGCAAAATACAGTGATAAAGAGATTAAGCAATCCAGGCATAGAATCGGGACTCAGTCACCAATTTGTTCCTTCCAGGTGAGTAGTTGACTTGACTAAGCCTCAGTGGCTCTGTCACGAGGTCACATTAGGTCAATACATGTTCTTACATTGCAAAGACGATTGTTCTTGGCACTGAGAGGACTCTGGGTGGCTGAGTGGTGGTGAGTTGAGGAAAAGGCCATCAGAGCACTTGAGTCTCTGTGACTGTTCCATGAACATAAAGAAGAAGGGAATCCTTCCTTGGCATCAGGAAAGGGAGTGTGGGAGAGACAGAGAGACATGGGAAAGCAGAGTAGTGTGGTTTGGTGGTGTTTTTTATTTATTATAATTTTTAGGGAAAAACACAGCCACACCAGAGTGTTGGTCGAGTTACAAATATAGCAGCTGCAGTCCTGGGAGAAAATGCTGGAGGGATTGTCTAAGCTCATTCTTGGCCTGTCCAGAGGGCCTGAGAGCCCTAGACTTCGAGAAGCTGACTGTGGTCCTCTGTTCTCTTGCCTGAAAGATGAAGTGACTCCTGACTCCTAGGATGAGGTTCCTAATAAACCCGATATAATGCTTCTTTTCAAATTTAAAGTTGTGGTTAGATATCATATCATGAACGTTCCCATAGTAACTGCTTTTTAGAATGGAGAACTGGAGAAACTTCAGTTGTGCAGTTCAGTGGCATCAAACGCATTCACCATCTGGCACAGCCACCATCACCACCATCCACATCCAGCTCCATAATTTGCTTCATTTTGTAAAACTCGAGCTCCCTATCCATGAGAAAATGGCTGCTCCTTCTCCCTCTGCCAGCCCCATTCTCTTTCTCCCTCTGTGAACTTGAAGAAGAGGGGCAGTACTTATCTTTGAGTGACTGACTTATTTCACTTGGCATGATGTCCTCAAAGTCTACCCATATTTTTGAAGCAAGTGTTAGGATTCCTTCTCTTTTTGAGGCTGAATGATATTCCACTGTGTGCTTCCACTGCATTTTGCCTCACCATACCATTAATGGACAGGTGGTTGTGTCCCCACTTTAGCTACTGTAAATAAGCCTGCTGTGAACAAAGGTTGCAAATTGTCTTTTTGAGACCCCAACTTTATTTCTTTTGGGGATATGCCCAGCTGTGGGCTTGTTAGATCAAAAGGTAAATCAACTGTTAAGTTACTGAGCAACTGTCTCCTGGGGAAATTTTACATTTCCACCAATGGTGCACCAGGTTCCAATTTCTCCATGTCTTCACCAGGACTGGCTATTTTCTTCTAGAGTAGCCATCCTGGTAGATACAAGATGGCATCTCAGTGTTTTTGAGTTATGTTGCTGTAGTGATCAGCGATGTTGAACATACTTTCTTGTGCTTTTGGCCATCTGTATAAACTCTCACAAATTCCTTAAAATGTTTATGGAGGAGGCAGTACATGCAATAAAATCCAGAACAATCACCAACATGCATCACTTGGTTGCTACTGTTGCTGGTGTTATTGCTGCCATTATCTCCACAAGTACCTGAGCCCCATCCTATAGTTTAAAGGAACCATTCAAGCATTTGAAGCACGGCAACGCCTGATGGATCTTGTGTTTCAAAACCAGCTCTGACCTGGCAGTGGTGAGTGGAACTCAGGGATGTAAAATTGGAGGACCACTTATGAATCAGTTTGCTTTTTATTTCTTCATGTTGGAAATGAGAATCGGACCCATCTGACATTTTACTTTGTTCCATTCATTTTTCCATCACAGGTATTCTGCTTCAGAAACTGGCGTGAGGACCTAATTGTTCAGTAGAATTTACAGGGCAGGCAAATACATTACTGCTGTGTTGATGTGCTGATACCCCTGTTTTTCTGATTGCTTTCTCTAGAGAGTGGCCCCCCTCCCACCATTTAAAACATCAGCATGATTTCTGGAAGCATGGTAAACATTTTAATCTTCGTGCCCTGATCTCAATGGAGAACAGATAAACCAAATCCCCCTTCTGCCTGCAGAGCCATCATTACTAAGGAGGAAAACAAAAACCACTTCAACTAAACGTCCTGAATGGATACTCCCAAGAAACCCAGGACTGATTTTTTTTTCCCCTTAGAAAGGTTATTTGGGGATTAGAATCTTTTATAGAGCCATAACAAATGGCTCAGAAAAGGGACTAGATGGATTCACTGGGACTGATAAAAATTAAAGGTCACTGTCGAGGTTGACAAAAATAAAAATATCTCCCTAGGAAACGCGAATGAGCAGGAGCATAGTTTTTTGTGTGGTCTCCTGGCCGCAGGACCAGGACAAGGCGATCCAGCCAAGGAGGTCACCCCCATACCTGGTTTTGGATGCGGGGCCATGCCTCTTCACCTGCTCTAACAGAAGGCTTGGCAGACACCTGGCAGCCCTCAGGAAGACATTTCATTTGTTCAGCCCTGGCCCTGCAGGAGTCGCCTCCCGGGTGGTGCTCAGTCCTTGCCACAGGTGACCCATGCTGCCTTTCCTTTTCCTCTGATTGCTGTGCCTCATCCTTTCTGGCTTCCCTCCTCCCTCTCGCTGCTTTCCCTGGATGTTCTCTGGGCTCTCTGGGCACCTTGGCCCACTTCTCTTCTCTCCCTCCATGTGCCCCCCATGCTCTCTGCTCCACCTCCTGCCCTCCCGGCCTCATCACCACCCTTAACGGTGCTCCTTGATTTCTGCCCCTTCTCCCACTTGCCCTCTATCACTCCAGACACATGAGGTCCAAGCTCTGCACCTATGTCCCTCAGGTCTCTTGAATTCGCTGTCTAAAACTATTCCTGAGAGACCAACCCTTCCCCTCACTCAGCTCCCAAGCCTCATTTTTATCTTGGAAACCTTTGACCATTGTTTCTCCATCTGCTTAGAGAATTAACAAATCCAGTTATTTCTCGCTTCCCACATTGTTCTTGGACCATCCACCTCTTTTTCCGCCATCCATCAACTTTATCTCTTACCTGTGTCATTCAACAGTACCTCATCTGGTCTCATTCCCATCTAGCTTCCTTCAAGAACAGATTCCAGATTGCATTCCTTGAAGTGCAAATCTAATTATTTTATCACCAATCATGACTTTCAAACCATTTTTTTTTAATTTCCGGGAATAGCCTTGTGCTGCATGACAATGCTCTTGTCAGTGATGGACTGCACACACGTGGTCCCATAAGATCATAATGGAGCTGTAAAATTCTTATCACCTAATGAAGCTGTAGTCATGGTAATGTCATAGAGCAAGGCACGGCTCATGTGGTGATGCTGGTGTAGGTAAGCCTATTGCTCTGTCAGTCATGAAAGTATCACAGTACAATTACACAGTGTGTACCCCTTGAGGATGTTAATAAATAACCCTCTTACTGGATTATGAATTTGCCATCTAAAACACTGCTGTAGTGTTTTGCTGGCAGCAGTCTCACACATTTTGTGTTTATCTCACTGTGAAGTTCTCCAAGGCTCCTGTGTTGAAGGCTTGGTATCCAGCCTATTGGGAGGTGGAGGAACCTTTGGGAGGTGGGCTTTAGTGGGGGAGGGGTGGCCAGTGGAGGTCACATTGGGTCTCCTTCCCCCACCTCCCCTTCATTTCCTGGCAGCTTTGCTCCACCATGTGCTTCCTGTCATGATGTGCTGCCTTACCACAGGCCCAGAAGCAAGTCAACAGACCATGGACTGAAACCTGAGAGTGTGAGCAAAATCAACCTTTTCTTCTTTAATTTGTTTGCCTTAGGTATTTTGTCACAGTCACAGAAAGCTGACTAACACACTAGGTTATGAGTCCTTATTGTGTCCTGCCGCATAACTCTACATCTCCCTTATGAATCACTTGTAAACCTATACTGTAATTGTTAATATTCCAAAATATCTTTCTGAAACTATGTGTTCCTTGAAGAAAGATTCCAGTATGATCATTTGTAACCACTCAGATTAGTTGCATGCCCAGAGTAGGTGTTCAAAAATATTTTTGGAAGAAGAAAAAGAGAAAAAAGTGAGTTTGTGACATTCAAGGTTATTAAGTCTGGAGTAATTCAATTTTCAGAGAAAATGGCATTAAGTACATTCCACAAGAGTTTCCAACTGTGCTTAATTTCTTTCATGCTATGTTTAGCATGGAATTAAGCACATTAATTATATGAACAAAATTGCTTTAAAATAAATGAATGGCTTTGTGTCTATTTTGCATCTAAATGTAACAAAGCTTTGTAAACCTTAATATATCTAAACCAAACTCATTATTTATTCATTTTTGTACTGGGGATTGAACCCAGAGGTGCTTTACCACATCTCTGCACTTTTAATTTTTATTCTGGGGCAGAGTCTCACTGAGTTGCTTAGGACCTTGCTAAATTGCTGAGTCTGGCCTTCAACTTGTAGTCCTCTTGCCTCAGCCTCCCAAGCTGCTGGGATTACAGGCATATACCATCATGCCAAGCTTATTATTTTTCTCCCTGAATCTTTCATCTCAGTCTCCTCTAGCCCAGAGAAGGCCTGACCTCTATGTATCTGCACATGCCACACATTCTGTCTTCTTTGCGCTCCATATCTAGGCTCTCTTCATATCTTCCATTCATGTTGATTTTACTTTTCTGAACACCCACTCAATTCTTATTCAACTGCAGATCTTTGCACATACTCTTCTTTTAGCCTGGGAACAGTTTCTTTCTGACTTTTATTGAAAGTCCACGTATCCTTCAGTTCTCAACTCAAGATGTCGGCTTTCCTAGGAATTTCTGTTTGCTCAGTTGTGTCCTCTGCTATTTACACCTGCATTTCCTTCTTCACTTTTTATAATTGGTGTGTGTGTGAAAGCATGACTATTTGGTTAGTATTGATCTCTTCCACTCTGTTGTAAGTTCTTTAAAAGTAAAGACTCTGTCTACTTCTGTTCCACAAGAGATCACCAGGGTATAGAATATTGTCAAGCTCATAGTGGGTGCTCAGTGTGTATTTGCTAAATAGGGATAACTGTTACCTTAGGGATCAATGAAATATTCTAGTAACACAGCTAGCATGACTATACAACTGAAACAGGGTGAGATTAAGAGAAATTTTCTGATGAATGTTTTCTGCACTCCAGGTTTACTCCCACTGAGGATAGAGGCTGGAGCCTGCTGGTAGCCTGGGGAAGATGCCAAGGAAGCTGAGCATGGGTACGGCCCCTGCCCCAGCCTGTCTGGCAAAGGCTCACTATGTCTGCATGGTGTATTTCCCATCTTTCCCCATTTGCCCCCTTTTCTCTTCTAAGAGCTTTCCTTGTCCGAGAGTCTCCAAAGATGGAAATCTGAAACAAATATTTCTTCTCTCTTTCAAACCTGGCTGTCAATAAAACCTATTTTTCTGCCAATTTGATTCTGAATATTTGTGGAGTAGGATGAGCCCTGGAGCCCAGCCTTGGGGCCCCAGGCCCTGAGCCCCATGCTGTGACATGAAGCTGTTTTTACAGTAGCAAATATGTCTAATGGACCTGGAGAGATGAATCAATGGTGCTTCTGGGATCACCCTTGATCAAAGCACCCCAGTATGCTTACATATAAAAATGAGATATTTCTCCAAATCGCTAAACTCCACTGTGCTATATGGAATCAACTTTCTGACCTAAGTCCCTTATTAACATTTAACTGGAGTCTAAATTTATCCAGACATGTTTACTCCAGTGTTTATAAGTCACTCCTGAAAAGTGCAGTCACAAACTTGATTTAATCTCAGTTCTTCCTTCTTGGGAAGTTGGGCCTCTTACTGCACTGTCTAGCACATAGTGAGCATTCAATAAATTTCTGTGAGTGTTGATAATAAAATTTAATTATGCATGAGATGTAAAGGAGCATCTTATTCAGATTCCATTGATTTCTAATGAAAAGATAATTATTACACAAATGAATGGAAGTTTATATTAGTGTTTTCTTGTTTTTTAGACTCCAGGAAAAAAAAATGTTAATAGAATTAATAGCAAAAAACTTGATTGCAGAGGAAATTTTTTATGTACTCATAGGAGTAAACTAGTTTTAAAGCTTCAGAAACCCTCACTGACACACCAGCAGTTCATACACTAATCAGAAATAAATTCCAAACTGTTATAGAAGCAGAACTGCAACAGCTATTAACTTTCTGCAACCATTTCCTATTTGCAAATCAGAGGAATTATTATATATACATATTTAAAAGTAAAAAGTGTATACATAAAGTGGTATATTAATGCTCCTATTCCATTATATAAAGTATACATGTATATGCATGTGTGTGTGTGTGTGTGTGTGTATCACATTGAGGTAGGACAGGAAAAAGATGAAAGATAGGTAGAAATGTGACAAAAAGGAGAAAGAGGAGACTGCAACTTTAATCCAAAAGGCTTGTGCTGAAGTTCCTCAGAACTTTTTCTCTGGAGGCCAGTTTTTCTCCTAGGCCTGTCACTACCAAACTCAAAAAATCTGTGAATCTTAATGTGACTACGAATTCACTCACTTATGAAGATTGCTTTCTATACTGTTTATGTACTAACACTGTTCATTTAGAATAGGCTGAACAAAGGATAATGTAATCTTTTATCCTTTTATAAAGATAGGCTATTTTAAGAACCTATAATATAGGTACATTCGCAACGTTACCTATGGACCAAGTAGGGGAGACCACATAGAGCCAAGGATCCTGAGACCTGCCAGATCACCATAAATTGTCCTGTGTCACCAGGCTGATTCTACCCCCACATCCTCTCTATACCCACCCTCACACATTTTCTTTAAAAGAAGAGACTGTGACCCCCAAAACACTGCTTCCCACTCTTTAGATAACTGGTATTTGGCTTTGAGAATGTAGATTTTCACCTTTTACTTTCTAATAAAACTTTTCCTCTGATAAAACCTGATATATTCTTACATTCTTTTCTGTCTCAAGAGCTCACAAGGTCCAGGTAGAGGTCTCCTCTGCCCAGGGACCTCCTTGAACCCCGTTCTGGTACAACACTAATCTGAATTTGTTACATTTTCTATATACAAGTCAAATTCTCTAAAGTCCACTTTTTCATTTTCCATGCAGTCATAGCTTAATTTATAATTTATAAAGAGGAAGTTTAAATTAAATAATTGATCAATTAAATAATTGATCCATTTTCCATTATAAGAATATCTCCCATTTTTAATTTTCAGAAATTAACAGAAAGCATAAATGTTTTAAACCTTGGATCATATGAGACACAACAATTTAATAAACCAATTTATTATCTTGCAAATCTCTTAGTGAAATAAGGAAAACATAACCTACCACTGCCAAATTTGATCATTCTGATTCATTAGTCACAACAGATTAAATTAGAATCCATTAAATGTGAAGTATTATTGTGATATGCAAAGTTGTCTTTGAAGAAGGATGTTCATTGTAACAAATGACTAAGCAGTGGCTCTGTGCTAATTCCTGCCATGTATGCAATGGAAACTTTATTATCATAGCTAGAACTCAAGAAACATTTAGTTTGCTATGCTCTTTCACATTATTAAAATAGGCTCTGTTAGTATGTTCTGCATTTAAGAACACTTGACATACATGAATGCAACTAACGTCATGAACAGAGAACAGCCAGGAAGGATGAATTTTACTGAGCAGGACTCTACTAGTTTATAATAAACTAATCTTATAAGTAAAAGCTGTATCGAAGAGAAACTAAAATGTCATAACACTGCAATTAAAGTTGAAAATGAGCTTATGGATTGGTGAGTGAGCTCATCAAATTGGACACTTACTATATTGATGAGTTTTCCATTTCTAGTTAGGTTTCTCTTGTCGTAAAACAAGCCAATTCCCAATGCTATTTAAAGCCAATCACCATTTTATCTTTTTGTTTTCTCTTTATTTGCATTTATGACTTAAGATATTATTTTAATGAACTTGAATCTTTAAGAACATATTTAATTTCAATATGAAAAATAAAATTGGAATGAATTTAGTTTAACTACTGAAATTTACATTTTGTAAAACAACAGAAATGCCTTCCAGAAGTGGGAAAGGAGGTGGAGATGGACAAGGGCAGCCTACATCACTTGTTATTTATTCTTGTGATAACACATTTTATACATTTTTCTATTGGTTTACATCCCATTGCAACTGGTGCCATATAAAATCCTGAATTTTTAACACTTTGTAAGAAATTGTGTTATAAAAAATCATAACCAGATCCAGATTAGTCACTGAACATCAGAAAATGTTTGGGTTGGACTGAATGATTAATGTCCATCATCTTACTCCTGGAATCATTTTTCTTACAATCAATACTTTTGTTGATTCAATCTGCCTCTGAATCTGCTTCTTACTTGATGTGTGGTCTAGAGAAAGAAAAGTCACTTAATCTGCTCTGCGCTTCAGATTCATCATCTGCAAGTCAGGAAAAATAATAGTACTGATGTTATTTGGGTTAAATTAAATGAACTATGAATATACTTAGTACAATGCCTATTTCCATTCAATTCTCATAATTTCCTATATGAAGATGATGATGTTTGTAACATATAAATATCTACTTGAGTCCAAATTTTCTAACAAACAAATCAAAACCTTAAAAAATCCAGGACCAATTTTTCTATTATCTGTGATGTGTAATTAGGAAGGTAAAAATTGAAAATTTCACAAATGTTTGAATTAATACTAATTCTTAGTAAACATTTCTATGATCATACCCTTAAGGAAAATATTCTTATTCATTATTTAGAAAAATATTCTTATTCATTTCATATGATATATTGTTTGGGGAATTTGCAGAGAAAAAAATTGATCTATTTTTAAATGGCTATAATTGACATGAGTCAAAACTTTCAAAATTGGTTATGGTATCTTTTATATCATTAAGTATCTTTTTAGTACAAATATTTGGATTTTTTGGGCTATCCCTTCTCCCCACTGTAAATCCAAGTCTTCAGGAGTGTATACTTCTAAGAACTGAACAGAGTTGCTTAGATCCTGCGAAGTCAAATTGATGCATATCTTTACACTTTAACAGTAATAAGAGACTGGAATATATGTGTCATCCAGATAGTATCACACTGGGGGAGCTATGCTACCTGGGGTATAAGAATCAGAGACTCGAGTAACTACAAATAATTAAAAGATTTTTTTCAAGAGGTTACTTGGTGATAGTAAAGCAAAACTAAACTGACTTGCCATGATTGCAGTAGAACCCACAAAAAGCTGAATTTGACTTAAAGAATGGCATGGTAGCCAGTGGAGTCAGGCCTCCAGAAATCTTGGACAAAAAGCTTCTTTAGATTTGAAGGCCACTGCGGAGAGTAAAATAAGTACTGAAAATTGGAATCTTTACTCCAAAAGTCCACCACTGCCATGATCCTGCTACTGACATTTCTGCTGTTCCTTCTAACCATCCTTCCTCTCTTTAAACTATCAACTACCTTCTTCTCCTTCAATTCTGTTTTCTCCTGGCTTCTTTTTATACTTCAGTTATTTATTCATGATTTTGGATCACTCACTACAGCCATCTTCAAATTTGTAACCTTTTGATGTCTCTTCTCCCTGTCAACTATTTCATTCCCTGGATTTTGAATTGAGTATAGAATGTGAATCTAGTTTTTTTTTTTTTTTTTTTTCATTTTTTTATTTGGTGCCTGGGATCATGAACCAGGGCCTTGTGCATTCTAGATAAGTCCTCTCCCACTGAGCTACAATCCCATCCCCTGAATATAATTTTTTATCTCATGTAAAGTTGTTTAAGCAAGTATGTAGGAGAAAGAGTTTAATCCTAGAACAACATTTGAATGTGGCAGGCAAAAGGATTAACCAGTTTCAGACTCATGGTTAACATGGTACATATCTCTTTTTCCAATTAAATCTATGTGAGCCCAACTTTTAGTGTATAGCCATCAGTGTTCTAGCATTATTTTAGTGTCTAGCATTTATTAAGTTGAAATGAAAAATAAAAAAGTAAATGGAACAGGAAAGAAAAGAATGGAATAAAAATATTCTAGGACAAGAGAAAGAATGTTTACCCTGTTTTTTCTATACTTCCATATATTATAACTAAATAGTCCTAATTAATAAAAAAAAATTCTTCTTGCAAAAAATTCTAACAAATGTGAAAGTAATTATAACATCACAAAACCATCATTTTTCAGTCCCTAGTAAAATAACTGATTCTAACATTATCAAAACATGAAACCATTAGTGGAAAGGATGATGGAAAACTTTGAAATGGAGAGGTCAGTTGTCAGCAATGATCAATCCTAACATAAAAACTGGGGAACAACAAGATTAACTATATTGCGTGATGTGACAGGGTTTAAGTACATGGAGTCACCAGGAAGAAGTATTCTTAAAAAAAAAGAAAAAGGAAAAGAAGAGAAAGGACGAAAAAAACCCTGAAAGTTAGCCTCTAAAGTTGGTGTTCAACTGTAAGAAGTGCTGAATATGCAGGAACAAGGTAAACAAGGAGGTAAAAAGAATAATCCAGAAAGTGGCATATTCTAGAGGACAGTGAACATAGTTTCTTCAAGCAGTCAATGAATGGACACAAGAAACGTGAATTGGAAACATTGAGACCTGTGACCCATAATAACCACATGCAATGTGTAGACTTGAGTCCTGATTGAAACAAGTCAAATATAAAAAGGTATTTTTGATGAAAACTGGGGACATTTGATTACTAAATAGGAAATAGTACCAAGGGGCATTTAACTATGAAATAGGGATTATGCAATAACAACTTTATCATTATCAGTTGTGATGTGATATTGTGATTTGCAAAAAAATTAGCCATGATTTTTAGAGATAAATTCTGAAGTATGGAGAAATTAAATATGTCTTGAGTTTTGTTTAAATATTTCAGAAAAAAACAAAAATTGAGAGTATATTTGAAAATATTGACAAAATTTGATAATTGTTGAATTTAAGAGATGAATATATGATGTCCTTTTGTACAGTTCTCTATACATTTTAGTATGATAAACACTTTTTAACATTTTAATATAAAAATAATTTAGGAAAGCCATAGGGCAAAAAAGAAATCAATAAGTTTACTACTCTGAACAACATTATTTCCAAAACAGAAAGAACACAATGCAAATACATGATCAAAATAACATACATAACCCTCCCTCACCACAATAAATGAAACACATTATCTTTTAAAATATATAGTTTGAAAAGAATATTCTGTTTTTTTTCCATAACCCCAAGAAAATAAAAGCAGTATACTTCTTTGCAAATGGAATAGTAAATCTTTTAAAATTTGTCCTTTTTCTATTCAATGCATTGGATACACTAATATATATTTTTAAAGCAGAATAAAAATAAGCTACAATTTCACTGTATGTACACTTTTGAAGGAAGATGAAAGGAAACCACAGATAGTACAATGAGCACAGTAAAGGGATAACAGAATGGGTGAAATATGTTTTGTCTTATATTTTGAAAAGGATTATAAAAACAAATTAAAATTGCAATACTTTAAATGAAGTAAGAGTAAAATTTTATGAGTATTTAAGAAGAAATATTATTTCTTTAGGCATATACAGTAAAGTGCTCTTATATTATGTATTTAATTGACATCAATGTAAAATGCTCTCATATCTAAGTATACAATTGCTTCCTGCATTTAACACTTAACTATCACATAGGTACTTAAATCTCTATAATTGCACAAAACTCAACTCAAAATGGATCAAGGTCCTATGAATTAGACCAGAGATCCTGCACCAAATAGATGAAAATGTAGGCCCAAATCTTCATCATGTTGGCTTAAGACCAGATAACACAAAAAATAAAAGCAAGAATCAAAAGATGGGATGGGTTCAAACTAAAATCTTTTTCTCAGCAAAGGAAACAATTATGTGAAGAGAGAGCCTACAGAGTGGGAGAAAATATTTACCACATGCAAATCAGATAGAGCACTAATCTCCAGAATTTATAAAGAACTCAAAAAACTTTACACCAAAAATACAAAGAAACAAATCAATAAATTGGCTAAAGAACTGAACAGACACTGCACAGAAGAAGATATATTAGTGATCAACAGATATATTAAAAAATGTTCATCATCTCTAGTAATTAGATAAATGCAAATCAAAACTATCCTAATATTTCATCTCACTCCAATTGGAATGGCTATTACCAAGAACACAAGCAACCATAGGTGTTGGCGGGAATATAAGGAAAAAACACACTCATACGTTGCTGATCGAGTTGCAAATTGGTGCAGCTACTCTGGAAAGCAGTATGGAGATTCCTCAGAAAACCTGAAATGCACCCACCATTTGACCCAGCTAATCCATTCCTGGGTCTGTACCCAAAAGACATCAAATCAGCAAACTACATTGATGCAGCCACATCAATATTTATAGCAGCTAAATTCACAATTACTAGATTGTGGAACCAACCTAGAAGCCCTTCAATAGATGAATGGATAAAGAAACTGTGGTATATATACACAATGGAATATTACTCAGTCATAAAGAAGGATAAATTTATGGCATTTGCAGGGAAATGGGTTGAGCTGGAGAGTATCATGCTGAGTGAGATAAGCTAATCCCAAAAAACCAAAGGCAGAATGTTTTCTTTGATAGCTTGATAGGTGGATGCTGATATGTAATGGTGGAGGTAGGGCATAAATGAGGAATGGAGGATCTTTGGATTGTATAGTGGGAAATGAGGGGAGAGGAGGGGTGGGGGAAGAACAGATTGTGGAATGTGACAAATATCATTACAAATGAGATTACATGAATGGTGTGACTCTACATTGTGTACATCCAGAGAAGTAAAAAGTTGTGTCCCATTTGTACACAATAAATCAAAATGCATTTTGTTATCATGTATAACTAAATAGAACAAACAATAAAAAATACTGAAAAAAAATTAAAGAAGATCTCTATAACCAAGTATAAGTCCCTAGTTATTTTCTTATATTGATATGTCCCTCTGTATTTATTACCTTAATTAATGTTATATCTATAAATACAGCACTTCCATTGTTTTGGACCTCCTTCCTTACCACTGCAGTCAATACAGTCAAAGATATTACTTGATTTATCTTCTCTATACTTCATAAACTTGACCCAAATACTCCATCATCATGTACAAGGCTCTCACATTTTCTCACTGGGTTCCTGCTGTAGTTACTTAGTAGTTATTGGCACTAACAAAGACAGTAATAAAGAAAAGAAATAAATTTAATAGCAAAAATAATTAAGAAATTTAATAAAACCAAAAACTGTATTTTTGTCTACAAAGATCAATAAAATTGATGTAGACAGTTGAACAAAAAGAGAGAGAAGATATAAAATATCAATATTAAGGATGAGGAGAGAGGAAAGCACTTCAGATTTTATAGACATTAAGAGGATAATAAGAGAATGTCATGAGCAATTATATGAAAGGAAATTTGAAGACTAAAATGTAGTGAAAATAATTATTTAAAAGACATGAATTCCAAAATCTTAATGAAGAACAAATGAATAATCTGATTATCCTTGCATTTAATAAGGAAATTGGAGTTTAAGTCTAAAAAATCTCTATAAAGAAAATTTCAGGCCCAGATGACTTTCCTGGTAAATCCTACAAAACACTCAAGAAACAGATTTCCAATTCTCTAAATACTCTTCTGAAAAATCAAAAAGAAGACAATACTTTCTAACTCATCATGTAAATCTATAATTATATTGATATAAACACCATAAAAAGACATTATAATGGGCTGGGGAGATAGCTCAGTTTGTAGAGTGAGTGCATGGGAAGCACAAGGCCCTGGGTTCTATTCCCAGCACTGCAAAAAAAAAAAAAAGAAAGAAAGACATTATAAGAAAAGATGGGAGTATAGCTTATGGGTGGAGCCTTTCTTTAGCATGTGTGAGGCCCTGGCTGGATACCAAGCAGGGGATATAAGAAGAGACACATGCACTAATCTCCTCATGAACACAGAAGCAAAAGTTGTATCTATTATAACAAGACTATGGGAAATATACCCCAGAAATATAATCTCGATTTAAAATTTAAAAATCATTAAGTACAATTCGTCCTACTAGAAGATTTAAAGAGAAAAATTTTATAATTATTCTAAGTTGAAATGATATTTGACCAAGTAAAATAACTATTCATAATAAAAGTTCTCAGAATAATAGGAATAGGATCAAACTTCATTAGTTTGATGAAGAATTATGTGTGAAAATCCCTGTTAACAAAATATTTAACAGTGAATGATACCATGCTTTCCCATAAGATTGGAAATGCAGCAAGGATATCTTATCTGCTCTTACTAGTTTTATTCAATATTGTACTAGAGATGTTATTGTACTAGAGGAATAAGGCCAGAAAAATAACAAACAACATCCAGATTGGAAAGAAATGAGTTAGGCTGTCTTTATTGTTGACAAGAACATTGTTAGAAATCTACAAAAAGAAGTAAATTTAGAAAGGCTGACAATGCAAGAGAAATATATAAAAATAATTGTATTTTACCAACAAAGGAATTGAAAAAAAAATACCATTTTCATTAACAATGAAGATATAATATACTTAGAAACAAATTTGGAAAAAAATATGCAAAGCCTGTTCACTAATAATGACACAAATATTGCCTTGAGAAATTAAGATTTTAATAAATGGAGATATATGTGATGCTTATGGACCATAAGAATAGTTATATTTATGGTTTTGATTGTTTCCAAATTGATTCATATCTTCAACATAATTACAATCAAAAGTTCACCAGGCATTTTTCTTTTAGAAATTGACAAACCAAAATTGAAGTGGAATTGCAAAGGAGCTAGAATAATGAAACAGCTTTTTAAAATACAAAGTTAATAGACTTATAATATCTGGGGACATATCATAAAACCACCTTTACCAAGAAGTGTGGTATTAATGTAGTGATTGATATACAGATCAACAGAACAGAATGGAAAGAACAGAATTAGACTCTGTATATAAGTCAACTCTTTTTGACAAAGGTGTCAAATCAATTCAATTAAGAAAGGATAATTTTTTAACAAGTGGATCTGAAAAACTGAGTTAAAAATATGCAATTAAATCAATGAAACCTAACATCTCTTGTCACACATATGCAAAAAAAATTAACTGGAAATGAACAAGAGACCTCAGTGTGAGATATGTAGGATAAAACTGTGATGTTGCAAGTTGATTCTGGGTGTTGCTAGAATTTCTTAAATAGAATATGGAAAATTCAAACTACAAAAGAATCCTGTTAATAAATTTGATTACTCAATTGAAACTTTTATAAAACACACAGAAACTTTGTTCTTTAAAAGATACTAATTAAAAATGGAAAAGAAAGTTACGAAGGAGAAGAAAATATTATAATATTTTTATCTGACAATAGACCTTCATTAGAATATATAAATCAGCAAAACTACAGAATACCAAGTGAACACTCCAATTTGGAAATGGGAAATTGATGTGAAAAGAAATCATCAAAAACATGAATTGCAAATAAATACATGAAAAGAAGGTCAATTCCATTAGGATTCAGGAAATGACAAATTAAAACCATGATGAGACACTACAATACACCTTTTTAAAAGGGTAAAATTAGAAGACTAATAGTACCAAGTGTTAGAAAGGTACAATCACTTTGGAAAGTACCTAGGTGGTTTTTAGAAATATTAAGTACATAGCTGCAAAATAAGTAAACAGAAATGAAATAATATGTTTATAGGAGACTTGTATACCAATAACCACAACAACTTAATCCTAAAAAAATCCAAACAATGATTAACAGGTGAATAGATAAATATATTGTGGTATACAATGAAATATTACTCAGAAAGAAAAACTCAAAACAACATGAATGAATCTTGAAATAGATAAAATAAGGTAAAGAAGACAGATCTTAGAGTGCATAGAATATATGATTATATTTGTGTAATAATGAACTTTCCAAATGAATTCATAACATCAGAAAGTAAATCAGTGATTGCCTGGGGATAGTGGGGTGGTGGGTGGAATAGATTGAAAAAGGCACATGGGAACTTTTTGAAGAGATAGATTTCTTCATTATCTCAATTGTGGTTATGGTTTTGTGGCTAAATTCATGTATCAAAACTAATCAAATTACTTGCTTTGAAATGTGCAGTTTTATTATATTTAATAGTACCTCAATAAACCTGTTAGGGAGAGAGAACCCTATATCTAAATTTGAAAATATTCTGCTTAATATTTTTCAGTTTCAGTATAATTTGTATAAGCCTCTAGGAAGCAACCTCATAAAAATAATGTTTAAAATTGAGAGAATATTACTCAAAGAGTAAATTGATTAATAAATCAATGGAGTAGGAACAGAGAAAACACATAAGGATTTTACTTTATTTATTCAATAAGTATATATTCCTGGATGTATGCAGTAATCAAAATAGAAGAAATCTTTTCCTTCATGTTTACACTATACAATTACTATAAACATTGTATAATTTGAACTAGCAAAAACTTACAATTATTTCTCAGTCATAAAAGGAATAAAAACTGCATTTAATAAATTATTTATATCAATAATCCTAGCTTACACAGAAGATTTTAAAATGTCCTGTATTTTATTTTGTCCATATCTTCCAAAATAACTCAAACCTGTTTTAGCTTGACATATCTTTCACAAATTGATTTGTGCCCTCATGTGTTAGAATACACAGGGCACATGAGAGACTCTTCATTAATATTGCAGACTTCAGTGCCACTGCCAATCCAG
>NW_027632916.1:2494373-2538511 GCF_902686455.1 Sciurus vulgaris | reverse complement strand
TTTCTTAATGTAGGCATTGCTTGCTTTTCATTTTTCCTTCCACTTTTGTGTCAAGATATTTTTAAAGTTTGATATATTCTTTTCTCATTGTTGTCCAGGAGTGTGCTATTTAATTTCCAAATATTTGTGGATTTTCTAAAGTTCCTTTCAAGATTTAGGAAGTTTTCAACTAGTATTTCTTTCAATACCTAACCTTTCTTCTTTCTCTCTCTTCTACTCTGTAACTTCCATAATTCATATATTCAAAAACTTAATGGTATCCCAAAGGTCTTTTATACTTTCTTCAATTTTCCTTTTTTATTCCCCTAATTATTTACTTTCAAATGACTTGTCTTCAAATTTGTTAATTCTTTTATCTGCAAGGTCAAGTCTGCTGTTGAAACTCTCTTGAAGTTTTTCAGTTCTAAGCTCCAGGACTTTTTTTTAATGGTTTCTATTTCTTTTTTAATCTTCTAAGTATGTTCAGTCATTGTTTTCTTAATTTCATTTAGTTATCTGTGTTTACTTGCATCTCATTGAGCTTTTAAATTTTCCTTAAGATTATTTAAAAATTTAGGGAACCATTTGTAGATATCCATCTTTTGGGGATCAGTTACTGGAGCTTCATTAGTTTCCTCTGCTGGCATTGTATTTACCTACTGCATCTCTCCGTGGGTCTCTGGGAAGGCAGGACAGTTGAGAAGGTTTGAAGTACTGGTCTATTTTAAGGTCCACAGTGAAAAGGAGGTCAGTAGACCTGCCTCTGGTGGTGCTTATGGGTGTATCTCCCTCTGGGTTCTTGTATGGATGAGACTGCTTTCAGAATGCAACTGAGAGGGGTGAGAGCTGAGTTTCAGGGCCATTTTAGGATCTGCTGCAGGACTAAGGACCATAAGCACATCCTGGGAATTCAGACTGGTATGTTTCCCACTGGGTTCCTGTGTGGACAGAACTGGTCTCAGATCACAGCTGAGAGGGTCTGAAACCAATATTAGGGCTGTTCAAGGTCCACAGAAGGAATCATGGTTGTCATGTCTGTTAGCTGAAGAACCAGTGTGGGTGACCCATCCCAGGTCCCTGGATTGTTGGTTTTGTTAGCAGGACAATGGTCAAACAGGACTGTAAGCAGTGCACAGTTCAATGGGGCCATTTCTAGATCTGGAGATGGGACCATGGGCAGAAAGGCTGGCATGTTGGTGCATATCTGCCTTTTCAAAATGGCTTTCCTAGGTCTTAAGGTTCCACCAGCATTTCACAACCATATTCCTGAATCCTAGGCTCCCACAAAGGCACATTTGTCCACTGATAGCCCCAAAACTATTGCTTCTGAGGGGCTGACCTCCCAATCTGCCCCTTTTCTTAAGTTGCTCCTCTAGGAAGTACACTTTTTAAAAAATATATATTTTTTAGTTGTCAATGGACCTTTATTTTACTTATTTATGTGTGGTGCTAAGACTCAAACCCAGTGCCTTGCTCATGCACTTTTCAGTGGTAGGCAAGCATTCTACCACTGAACTACAACCTCTGCCTGGAAGAACAATTTTTAAGTGCTTCAGATATACTTTCTTATATTAATATGATTGATAAAGCAACATTCTAATGCATTAATATAGAATATTCTGCCAAATCACACTTGTTAGCACAATGCTTAGCAAAGTTACACAGCCTAAATGGGAGTAAGAAAAAGAAACTATTAAATCATTAAATACTACTTTGCACAAATTCTTTTTCAATATTTTAATTTGTGATTTTCTTGACTAATGATGATCATATATACTTTTTTGCTTATTAAAGATTAATTTTATTATGTACATATATTCCTATAAACTCTACACTGCTCAGTTTTGATTATTGTTGACTTGTGTATGTAGTTTTACAAATTTTTGTTTACATGCTATTAAATCTTAATTTTACAAACATTAAGGTATGGAATCTTCTGTGGACTTATTTTTTATCAGTTCACCTTTCATTCCTGAGGTTCAATAGTATTGTTGACTCTATCTATAGTCCGTATATTTTTCTATACTTTATAATATTCTACTATAAGAATATTATATTATTTACTCATTTTTTCCTTCTGTTGATAAGAATATGTGTGACTTCCTAGTTTCACTATTATTAACAATAGCATTATGAAAGTTTTGACTGTGTCTCCTATTGCTAATGAGAAAGAATTGAGTTTATAGATAGGAGTGGAATTGCTGGGACATATCATTTCCACATATTCAGTTTTATAATATGACAAAATGACCTTCCCTAAAATGTTGATTAATTTAATAGCAATAGTCTTGCCTCAATTTATTGAAACTGGAGTTAGAGACAAAACCAGATTCTCTGACTTGCTTCTGTAATTGCTAGTGGGGTTACAACCCTCTGCAGCAAAGGCAGCTCTTCCCAGGAAGAGTTGTCCACTGGTGTTCCTGACTGATCTCACTGGGAAGGATTATTTGTTGGCAGTAGCAAGTAGCACCTCACTGTGTTGAGGCTCTGGCAGCAGGCTGTGCCTGCCTAATATTTTAGCAGACTCCAGCTGCCTGACAGTGACTTTTTTCCAGGTTTTTATCTCGTGAATTTGAAGAATGAAAGCCACAGACAGACATCAGAATAATATTGGAAAAAGTAGGATTTATTCATGTGAGAAGAAAAGAAACAGAGCTCTTATTGGTGGGAGGGAATCTAATAGCAGGTTGTCACTTAAGTGTACTAGTCTAGGGTCTTATATAGCTACTGGGTAATGGTATTGATCTCTAACTATGTTAATCAGGTATTGGAAAAGCACCAAGGCAATCGGTCATTATCAGTGCTATTCAGATACTAGAAAAGTGCCAAGATCATTGGTTTGGCCCATGACCTTCTAATTGGTGGTGCCCTTTTAGGCCTTGAGTTTGTAGGCTTTGCTCAGGCCCATACCACCTCCCTTTTTCATACTGTGGAACAAAAGAGTCAGATGGAATATTTGGAGTGTTTCCACAGGTTAATCTCATAGAACGACCTTTACATTTAGAGAAAATTTTATGGGGTTCTTTGTCCTGACTCCCTGCCTATTTTACTCTGTATCTTATCTGTTCATTAGAACTTTTAGACTTTTTATTTTTTGCCAATCTAGTAGACAAGAATAGTATCTCACTGTAGTGTAAATTTACATTTTTGATTGCTAACAGATTTTAGCATCTTTTTTAGGATTTCTGGTCATTTTTATTTCTTTTACTATTAAACATTGTTTTTCTATTTTTTTAAACCCCTCTAGATTGTTTTTTATGTTCATCACTTTGAAGATGTTGTTCCAATGTGTGAAGGTCTTCAATGTCTGGTGTGAAAAGTCTACAGTATTCTTTTCCCTGCCTGTGATTTATTTTCCTAGCCCCACCCCACTTGTATATCTGTGATATACTCTGCCCACACATAAGGTTTTGCCCCATGCTCATTCTGCTTGGGTTTCCAGAACTCGTTGGATATAGAAGCCCGCATTTCTCACAAATGTGTGAAATTTTAAGAGAGTAGTTCTTCTTGTATTTCATCTGACTCAGTTCACATTTCTTTTCTTCTTCAGACCCCTGTTTTATGTATGTTCATTTGATATTGTCCCAGAGGACTCTGAGGCTCATCTTTTTTCTTCAGTCTCTCTTCTTCTATTTTTCAGACTAGATAGTTTTTACTTATCTGTATTAAAGGACACTGGCCCTTCTGCCATGGCAAATGTATTGCTAAATTCTTCTCAATTCTGTTGTACGTTAAAGTTCTAAGATTTAAATGTTTTGTAGTTTCTATTTCTCTTCTGAGTTCTCTTATTTTCTCTCATTGAGATTTTAGTTATTTATTTTAAAAAATTTTCTTTTTTTATTTGTTCTAATTAGTTGCACATGACAATAGAAGGCATTTATACCTTTTGATAGATCATATATAAATGGAGTGTATTCTCTCATTTTTCTGATTGTACATGTTGTAGGATCACATCAGTCATGCAGTCATACATGTATATGAGGTAATAATGTCTATTTCACTCTAATATCCTTCCTACCTCCCTACCCCTTCCCCTCCCTTCACTTCCCTCTACCTGATAGAAAGTAACTCTATTCTTCCCTAGCCCTCCCACCCCCTTATTGTGAATTTCCCAAATATGAGAGAAAACATTTTGCCTTTGGTTTTCATCAACACTTGAAAATGTCTTTCTTTAATTTTTTGAACACATATTAAATTGCTGCTTTAAAATCTTTTTCTGCTATTTCCAACATCTAGGCTATTATGGGGTCAGTCTATTAATAGCACTTTTCTTGTCAGATCAGATTTTCCTGCTTTTTAAAATTTATTTTTAAATTATTTCTCACATATCTACTATTTTTAACATTTTGAATATCATTTATATTATATCATGTAGCATCTGGGTGTTGCTGTTTTCCTCTGAAACTTACTAATTCTTATTGTCTCATTACTTCTAAATCATGTAAGTTTGGGGTTATACTTTATTATGCTAGGTCTAAACTTTGTCTTTCCAGTGGACATATTAGCACTTGTTCTTGATTTTGCTAAGGCAGGTCTATACTTGCTTCACGCAAGGGGGGGCCTCTGAGCCATGCATTTCTGGGTGTCTCTACCAGAAGTCTGGGTGTTAAAGTAGTGTTCACAAGCTCTCTCTGTGCTGTGGGAAGTGTTTGGTCTTTGTTTTGCTTAAAATCTCACTATTGCATAACACTCTTGCAGTCTGATAGTGTGAGCACACAGATTAGTGCTTAGTGCTTAGGCATGGACTTAGGGGACCCCAAACAGACTTTTCAGGTCCACTTTTGCAGCTCCCTCCTCTTGGACCTTGTGGCCACATTAGCCTTCCTGAATCCTGACCTCTTCCTCATTCCCTGGGTGAGGCTGCCATTCTCTGCTTGAACTACAGCTTATTGTAATTGGGTTGGGAAATTTTCCCAAGATAGAGAGCCAGTGTGGTTGTGACACTATGTTCCTTTCTCTCAGGGGTCACAGACCTTCATGATCTTTTTATGATGCTTAGAAAAAGGTGCCTTACATATTTTATTATATCAATTTGTGTGTATGTGTGTGTGTGTGTGTGTGTGTGTGTGTGTATTAGGAGTGTTAGTCCAACACCAGGTACTATGTTTAGCAAGTGAAGCTTTCATTTTGTATTATCATTTATTTTCAACCACAGTGAAACCTAATTCCTTACATGAGTACTTGTGTTTGTTATCTAATGATAGACTCAAAATTTCAAGATAGCCATACTGAGATGTTAAAAACACTAACCCTGTTAAATGAAGTTAAAGAGTTCCTAAAATTCTTTTGAACATAGGGTAAATCTCATAACAGTTGTATCATCAGAATATTGTGTTCACACATCTTAGATTTTGATCATGTTATCAATTTGATATAGGTATTTTATATTTGTTTTAATCATAGCCAATTTTAAGATTTGCTTATTTATTCTTTTTGATTTAATTTTTAGTTTTCTAGTAGGCAAGATGCAGGTTTCATGACAGGGACTGTTAAGATTCCTTACTCCTATATCTATCTCGCTTGAGCATGATCTAGCAATTTAGATAACAATTTTTAATTTTTGTCCTTGATAACTAAAAATGAAATCTTATTTTATTTTGAATGCATTTTTATGAACACTAAGAAGGCTGATTTCCTCATCTGTAGGTTTTTGGTTCTTGTTCTTTACCCATTTTTTCTACTAAGTTGTTCACTATTTTTTTTTTTTTTATGAGCTTACCAACAAATGTTGTTTTGAACATGGTTGGCTAATCAAGATGATATTGAGCAATGCTTCAAAGGCAAAGGACCTGTAAATGAGTAGAAGCAGCTGATTATTAAAGAGGAGAGAAAAGGGAACCCTGAATTAAGCCACTGGGAAAGAAGTTTTATATAAAGTAACACCCATTCCTAGATTTCTTGTGAGGTACTTCAGTAAAAAACATAAATACATAGGTGTACAATCATGGATAATGACTTTTTAAAAATATTTTTTTTGTATTTTTTTGTTTCCTATTTTTGTATTAACTTTTACGATTTATATGACACATACTACCATTTTGTTTATTGGAGTTTTCACATCATTTTCTTCCAGGTTATTATTCTTGCTTTACTGTGTTTCACTATGTTGAGAATTTTAAGGTTTGTACAGTCAAGCATAGTAACAATTTATTTTGGAAGATTTGGGTACCTGACCTGCTTCACCCTCTTGTCTTCCACCTCACTTGATATTTATAAAATCAGTCTTCCATGTTTTGTTATTATAGTTTTTAGATTTTTATTTTTTATATTTTTAATTTTTATACACACTATACAGTAGGGAATTTCACTTTTACTATGAGAGTTGAACAGACAATTTTCTAGTAAGTTTTTCCACTGCTTTAAAACATTACCTTATCATATTTTAGATTGGTATACATATAGCTATTATAGATACATAGTTCTACAAAGAATTTTTTGTCTGTATCACTGATTTGTTGTGTATACCAGGATACTACTTTACTAACATAGTTTTGCATTGTTTTGACATTTTGCAGGATAGGCTACCTCCTATTATTCTTCCTTTAAAATTTCTGTTAGCTGTTCTTGCAATCACTCCTCTGGATGAGTTTTATAATCTGTGTGTCCATCCAGGCAGGCCTTTTTAGACCTGAATTCACAGGTTCATCTGGAGGAACAGCTAAACTGAGCTTTCAAGGAGAGAGAGAAGAGCAGAGTACAATGCACCAGGGAGCTGGGCCTGCAGGTTTGGAGACACCTACATGTAAAACCTCTGTGTAGAAGAGTTTCAAAGGACTGCAAAGGAAGAAGCACCTCAGGGCACACGCTGAAGTTAGTTTCCCCCTCCCCACACGTTCACCTGAGATTAGGTTGGAAGGTTTTCAGGGCAGCAGTCCTGCTACTCTACCTCTTGGAATGACGTCCAGAAAGATTGCTCACAGTCACATCCTTCCTCATGTCCAAGTTACCTCTGTTGAAACTCAACTAATACTCTCGAATTTCTCAATTATTCAATGGGAAGAAGCTCAAAAGAAAACAGAAACAGATAATAGGATAAAGGGGGCCAAGATGGAGAAATGTGGGAGAACGAGTTAGCACAGAAAGAAATGGCATAAGAACATGGACAAAATCTATTCCATGAGAAGGTCTTGGGCTAAAGAGACTCTGCAAAGGAGTCAGGGTTTGTTCAATAGAAGGCAAGAGGCCAGATCACTGTATTTGGCCTTTCTTCTTGGGCCTATGAAAAGCAGGCATGAGGTGCCAGCCTGGGGTATCATGGCTGTCTTCCTGCTCAGTTCCATCCTGCAAACTGTGTGAGTGTTATTCCGTAGCTGCAGGAGTCTAAGCAGCATTCCTGGGAAACACAACATTGCAGTCTTGAGCTGTGGATCTGTCTCACTTTTTCTTCTATTTTCTTTCCTGTGGTGTTTACTTTTCTTTCTTGCTTTCCACAAAAAATAGAAAGAAATGATTGAATTGAATTTCCTTCAGCAGCATGCAGAGCTGCAGTATTGTTACAGAACCTCATTTCTGTTGGGGATAATGGCAGGGAGCTATTTATAGACTGACTCTGAAATTTCCTTAGTAAAAAGGGTTGGAAAGAGCTCTGTCCCTGTTGCAGGAAATCTCTGCAGCCAGCTGGTGGCCTTGCCCCTGATCCCTCTTAACTGTGGAATTGTCAAATGATTGTTGGTTTAGTATTATTTTCTTACACTTCAAACATATGTCATGACTGGAGAACTTTCATGAATATTTCCCAACCCAATTGGTACTATACAATGTGATCTATTGAAGGAGAGATATTTCATTTTGATTGCGAGGCTTCATACTGCTATGACTACTGTCTAGGCTTAATTTTCTCAGGCTTTGAGATTTGTATTTCTGTTGTATTTCAATTCCTGGGCATTGGCCAGAATCCTAACCTTTTCCTTTAAGCATTTTTGCCTCCCCTTTATGTTTGTTCTCTTTTTCCTTCCCTCCAGCTTGACCATCTGTCTCCCTCCTTGTGCTCCTATAGAACCATGGACTAAGTACTTAGGGGTGAAACAACACATGTCATCAAAGGATTCAGTTTTCAGAAGTCATCTCAGATCTGTGTAAGTACAGAGTGACTTCTGCCAAGTGTTCTACATCTTGTGACCATCTGGGCCTGTGACTTCACCTAGTTAGAGCTCCGTTAACAAGGTAAATGTCATGGTTTCAGACCCCACATGGTCCAGTTTACTCTGCACAAGGAAGAGCTTTATCATGTTGCCATGGTCTGCACCTGCTAATGCTGGTGGGCCTGTCTTGAAAATGAGCTTACACAGGAAGACCTGGAGAGAACTGGGCTGGAGCCAGCCCCTCAACATCATTACAGAAAACTTCAAAGCATATGTTCTGTGTGGCCAATCAGCAGGACTCTTATCTCCATGCATGCTTTATATTAAGCTTTAGAATAGATAAGCCAACCATCTGTCCCATACTGGTAAGGTGATACTGAAGAAAATAAGCCAAAGATGTCTAGTGCTTTATGCCATTGTGTCTTTTCTTCATTTTTTTCCTTGTCACACTCTATAAAGTGGATCTCCATGAAGTTACATATTTTACCCATGAAAGTGAAGGGATGGCCACAATTAAACCTGGCAAGACCAGCTGCCATGTGGAATCGGGAATAGTTGCTATCAGATAAAAACAATGTCTGAGAATGTCGAGGAGCAGAAGCTGTGCATCTTCTCCATTTGTTTTTGTAAACTAGTAAAGTGTTTATTTCCAGGATGATTTAAAATTTACAAACCATTTCTATATCCTCCAATTCACTTAGTTCATTGAATATGAGATTCATTCAACAAGCAATATCACAGCTTTTCTATTAGAATGTTACATGTAGAGGTTGCAAGACTTGACCATGGTTGCATGATGTGTCCATGGTTGCACAAGTTATAAAGCCTTGAACTATGACCCAGTGGGCTTTCCACAGTGTCACACTGCATTGAGATTTTAAAATTTATACCTACAGAAGTATTTCAACTAATTTGTATTGTTGACACCAATTCTTCTTTTTCGTATTGTGCTTTTGATTTGTTTGTGAATGCAAAATGTCATATAATTTCTATGGTTGCAATTACATACAAATCAGATTTATGAAACTTGTTTATGGCCTCAGGAGGAGATTGAAGAGCTGCTTCCAGGAATTTTTCAGGGGGATTATCTGAGTAGTAGGTGACAAACAAACAAAAAAATTCTGAAATGAGAGAAAACTGCTTTCAAATCCTGTCTTGGCCTTAGTTGATTTCTCAAGCTCTTGTACCCTATGGGATTAGGAAATAATCTTGGCATCAGTCTTTCTGAAATAAATATGCCAAATTGTGTACTAGTCCTGCTCAGAACTGAAATCAAACAGTGAAAAGTAATGAAAGGGATTTCAGCTAATCATAGGAGAGGAAAGAAGCAAGATGTTCTTCATCTTTTCTCCCCCAAGACCATTGTACTTCAATTGTGTGACATTTCTGTTCCAATTAAAGACATGTCATATCAAAGGGTCTCATTTACATTTTGCTGCTTTGCAAGACTTAGCATCATTTTTTAATAAAATTACATAATGCATTATGTCTTGATGCAATTTAATACCTCCTGCTGACTATTCAAAATTACTAAGCAGAAGGTCAGACTAAATCAGTGAACAGCTATTAAAATGCATAGACAGCAACACAAACAGTAAATAATTAGTACTTAAAGTGAGCCAAAACCTCAAGAAATGTGAAGAACAAAAAATAACCAAGGTGTTTTCTTAATTCTGTAGCTTCATCTTTTGTTCATATTATGTCTTTTTTTGATCAGTTTGTTTTTCTTCTTGTGAAATATGTTATACATACAGAAGAGTTTGTGAAACCTATGTACAATTTAAAAAACTATTACAAAGCAAACATCCATAAATCATTCTGGTCAAGTATAAACTTGCATTATCAGTCCCCACAGCTAGGGCAGAATCCACCCCAACAGACACAACCAAAGAAATATGTCTGTCACCTCTGCTTATCTCCATTATTTATCTTCATGACAGTGTGCCCCCTAATGATTTTAGGTGGATGGTGTTGGTTTTTGAAATTTACACAAGTGAATTGCATGGACTTTTAATTTTCTGATTGCTTCTTTCACTCTATAATGTATATATAACATCTGTGTTGCTAGGTGTATTTATAGTTTATGTATTTTTATGGTCATGTAGTTTAATATATACATACTTAACAATATCTGTATTGATTCTGTCCTGATGATGCCCTTTGGATCATTTCCATTTGGGAACTATTTTGAATGTTTCTCCTATTTCCTGGCCACATACTAATATTTAAACAGAGTGCATATTTAGGGGAGAATGGTCCATCCACAGGACTGTATGCTTTCAACTTCATTGGATAGTATTAAAACATTTTCAAAGTATTTGCACAAATTTTTACTCTGGGAGAGTGCCACTATCTCTAATTTTTCACCAACTCTTGTAACTGTCAGAAATAATGTAATTTGTGCCAACCCAAGAACAACATGATGGTTTTTCATTGTGACCTTAGTTTGGATTTCATTGTTTACCTAATGAGTTGATTATATCTTTTTTTTTTAAGAAGTCATATGGAATTCCAATTTGGGAAGAGCTTATTCAAATCATTTGCCATTTTTCCATTTCCTTTATAATTGGGCTGTTTTTCTTTTTGGGGGCTGTTTTAGTCAGCATTTTTGCCACTGTGACTGAAAGACCCAACCAGAACAATTGTAGAGGAGGAAACATTTATTTGAGGGCTCATGGTTTCGGAGGTCTTAGTCCATATAAGGTCAGCTCCATTCCTTGGGGCTCAACTTGAGGAAGAACATCATGGTGGAAGAGTGTGGTGGAGGGAAGCAGAGTGAGTGCTCCACTTGTCAGATATATACTCCAAAGTCACACCCCCAAGGACCCACCTCCTCCAGTCACACCCTACCAGCCTTCAGTTACCAGTCAGTTAATCCTCTTCAGGGGATTAATAAACTGATTGGATTAAGGCTTTCACAACCCAATCATTTCTTCTCCAAACCTTCTTGCATTGTCTCACATGTGAACTTTTGGGGGACACCTCACATCCAAACCATGACAGGGGCTATGTGTATTATTCAGAGCAATGACCTGAAGATGGGGGAATTAGCCATGGAGATACCCAAAGGAAGAGCATGCCAGGGAGTGGAAAGTGTGAAGATTCTAAGCCAGAAACCTGCCTGCAGCAAAATGATGCGTGAGCAGTGAGTAGTAGGTGGAGTTGGGATGATGGGGAGAAGGCTTTGATGGCCTCACAGAAATCTTTGATTGGGATTCTGAATCTCATGAAAAGTGACCAAAATTTCCATCAGAAGTGTGACAAGATCTGATTCTTCCTTTCTCTCTTTAAATTAATAGACTTTAATTATTTGTAATTTTTATCAGCTTTAGGTTTACAGGAAATGGAGTGGAATCTAATATTCTATTGGGAGTGTCTGTGCTTCCCATCCCTGTAGCTATGGGACCTACAAGTTTGCAGATCTTGGCATCCAAAGTGGGCACGCTCTTGTGGGAGGACACGCGGTCTTGTGCTGCCAGAGAACATGCAGACCAGCATGTGAGAAGAACAATCAATTAGCTGGAGAGATTGACCCTGAAGTAGGGTCAGATTTTCTTTTACACAAGTAGTCAGGAGGAGGGTTTGTGGTACGTGATAATCCACTCAAAGGCCTCTTGGTGCTCCTTTGTCCAATTGTCACATGTGTCACATGAGCTTATATGTGTAGCAATTCCAGAGGATGCTGTCGTAAGCATGGACTCAGATTCTTCAACAATGAAGGTTTGGTTTATACCACCAGGAAAGGTTCCAAAACAGCACAGGCATTAGCTGAGGGGAAAGAAATTTAGAGTGATGGAGGAGGAGGGAGATGATGAGTACCAACTGTGGCTCACACCAGCTGGGACAACAGGAGCTGTGGTCTGTCTCAGTGAGGTGGCCCAAAGGAAGAGACATCAATGGCACCCTGGGATGGGGGTGGAGGTGTGCATGTGTGCAGAGCAAGGAGGTTGGACTAGGCTGGTCATGGAGATTCAGTGCTCAGTCTCTTTTCAAGCAAGTCTCCACTTCAGTCACAACACGGTGCTCATACCATTAGCCTGTAGTACTGTCCATGAGCCTGCCTGTGGCCTTCTGAGAACTGAGGCTCTTCTTATTCAACTCTACTTTCTTCTTTATCTACTTTCACAGATGGTAGAGCTGCTTAGTGATTGAAAGATTCCCCCAGCCTTCTCTAACTGTCTCCCCTTGCCATACACAATCATTTTCCCCAATAAATCTCTTGTGCATAAACTTCCAGCTTGGCAGCTGTTTCTGGGGAGACCTGAGCTGAAGTGAGGTATATTTAGTGTAGTTACTGACATGCTCTAGTTTAAATTTACCATCTTGTGTTTTTTTTTTAACAATTCTTTTATAATCTGTACTATGTTGTTCAAAATTTTGGGCATTTAACTCAGTTTCATTTTAATGTTCGGGTTTAACTTTCAAGTACCAGTGTTTCACTTCACATGTAGCATAAACAAAATAAAACAGAATACATGCAAATCTTCCCTCCTGTCCTTTGAGCTATTTTCAGATATTTTATTTCTGCATGTGCTGCTGTAAACCATGAAACATATTGACAATATTTTTATTTTAAAGTCAATTATCTTTTACAGAGATTAAAATGATCAAAAGTCTTTCATATTTATCCAAATGTTTACTTTGTGGAGTGATCTTTGTGACTTTGTGTAGACCAAATATCCAACTGTTAACATTTTCCATCTGCCTTAAGGATTTTCTTTAATATTTCTTGCACTAATTTTGCTAAGGAGTTTTTTTTTTTTTTTCAGATTTTATTTGTCTGAAATAGTGTTTCTTATTTTTATTGCAGTAGAAGATACATTACATGAAATTTACCATCCCCCCCCCCCACTCATTTAAAGTGATTTATGTAAACATCAACCTATTGCAGGGCATCTTGGTTGTTTCTTGTTCTGGGAATACAAAGGAAATTTGCATATGTTTTCTTGAAAATACAAATTTCCCTGGATTGCAAGGCAAGTGCACTAAGTGGTGTTTGTGGAGCGGCTATCGCATTTAATTCACATAAGTGTATGAGGATATGTATATGCATTCTTTGCATTATCTTTGTGTGGTCTTGATTTGCATTTCCCTACATGAATGGAAATGAACATCTTTCATATTCTTATTTTCCATCTATGTGTTCTCTTAGTGAAATGTCTAATTCAATTTCCTATTTTCTAACTGAACTGCTTTTTTCTGTTCAGTTTTGAAAATTTCAAAATTACATTCTAGATATGAGTCTTTCATGGATCAAGTTTCTGGTGTCATGTCTAAGTATTTTTTTGGGGGGGTGCTGGGGATTGAACCCAGGGCCTTGTGCTTACAAGGCAAGCACTCTACCAACTGAGCTATCTCCCAGGCCCCAGTATATTTTTTTTAACCAAGCCTTAGCTCCAAAGTTTTTCTTGTTATATTTTCTTCTAAAATTTTTATAGTTTGGTGTTTTATATTTAAATCTATTTATTTATTTCGAGCTAATATTTAGGTAAGGTTTGAAGTTCAGATTGCTATGTTGGATATTCAACTGCTCTAGCACCATCTGTTAAAAATACAATCCTTCTTTGTTGAATTGCTTTTTGCTTATTTGTCAAAAAGCACTGGGTTATGTTTAGATGGTCTATGTCTGACTTTTTTTGTGTGTTTCCTTTTCTTTGTGTATATAGCTTCATAAATACCACAAATCTTGATAACTGTGACTATATAGTGCCTTAAAATGGAATAGAACTATTTTTTGCTCTTTGTTCTCCTCTTCCAAAATTGCGTTGACTGTTCTGATTCCTTTTCCTTTCTAGGTAAACTTGGAATATCTGGTCTATATCCTCAGGCAAACCTTGCTGAGATTTGGGTGGTATGATTGCTATTTTACTTTGCTTCCCTTTAGTTCCATCAGAGTGAATTCTCTACAGATGTATTTTCTCCTAGTTATGGGTTTTACCTTGTTTCAGTCAGTTTTTTCACTGCTAAGAACCAACCAGCACAAATGAGGAAGAGTTTATTTGAGGGCTCATGGTTTAATCCATAGAAGTTCAGCTGCATTCCTTGGGGCTTGAGGTGAGGCAGGACATTACGGCGGAGTAGTGTGGCAGAAGGGACAGCTTACCTCATGATCAGGAAGCAGAGAGAGAGACTCTATTCTCCAGATACAAAATACATACCCCATAGCCACACCTTCAATGACCCACTTCCTCCAGCCACAGCCCACCTGCTTCCAGTTACCACTCAGTTAATTGCATAATGGATTAATTCACTGATTTGGTAAAGACTCTTGCAATCATTTCTCCTCTGATCATTCTTGTGTTGTCTCACTTTTGGGGGTCACCTCATGTCCAACCATAACATACATTTTCACTATTCTCATATCTGCTAATTTTTTATTGATTGTTGAACCTTGTGGATTTTACATGATTGGTTGCTAAGTTTTATCATTTCTGTAACTTCTTTTAATTTTCCGGTGAGGTAGCATAGTTAAGTTGCTTAGAAGCAACTAGAAGTTTTTGAGCCTTGCTTTTAAGCTTTGCCAGGAGGGATGCACTCTTTAATGTAGGCACAGTTCAGCTCCATGAGTGCAGTGAAATCCTCCTGAGCTTCTAACTCATGTCCTATGTGTTAAAAATCTTTCCACTCTGGTGACAGGACTTCAGGCTCTTCACCTTTCCATGTGACTCTCTGGAATTGTTCTGCTTAACTCCCTTCTGGTGGTCCTTCAACCCCTGAGGGAGTTTCTTGTCTATTCTTTCATAGACCTGCACCCGGCTGCAGACCTGCGAGCTTCCTGTTGATATCAGAGCTCTCTCTGCATGCCATCCATTCTTCTCTGGTGCTCTTCCCCTCAATTTCCATGTCTTCATCTCCTCAAACTCCAAACTCTGCCTCGTAACCATGGTGAGAGTACTGAACTGTTTGGGATGTCCCTCTGTGAACTAAGAACTGAAAGCTCTCTCAGATATTACCTTAGTGCCCATCTTGATTCCCCCCTCTTTGGAGTAAAGTTCAACCTAGGTAAGTTTAAGCCCTGGTGACATTACCTACAAATCCCCAGCCCCAACATTGTGCTCAGTTTGCCATGCATTTTACTTCAATTCACTATAAACTTACAATGCATAGCTATTATTTTGATTTAAGCAGTTTTTGAATAAAATTTTGAGATAGAAAAATGTGTTTTCTGTTTTTCACATAGATGCCATTTCCAGGACTCTTCATTTCTGTATGGAGGTAAAATTTTCACCTACTGATATTTTTCCTCCTGTCCCCGGGACTTTTCCTTACCATTTTTTAACAGTTTTTTAACATTTCTTAACATGTGTGCTGGTACTTAATTTCAATATTTTAATCAATATTTTATGTTTCTAGGTTAACATCTTTTTCTCTTGGTACTTTAAAACTACTGATTATCTTCTGGTTTATATAGTTTTTAACACAATATTTGGTGTCATTTTTAAGTTCCTTTTTTTAAGTGTTTAACACTACTGTTTCCCCTCTACCTTCTTCTAAGGTATTCTTTATCACTGGGTTTTAGCAGTTTCATTATTATTGGTAAGATTTATTTTTATTTATTTTTTGTTAATATTTTTTCTGCTCAGGGTTTGTTTAGCTTCTTGAAATTGTTGGCTTACAGTTTGCTTTCAATATTTTTTCTTTCCCCTTTTTCTAGGACTGTAATTCTCTCTCTCTCTCTCTCTCTCTCTCTCGATATTGTTCTGCAGATCATAAATATTTATTTTAAAATTCTTTTTCCTGACTCTGCTGCCATTTGGATAGCTCCCATTATTTGATATTCAAGTTCTTTGACCCCTTTCTCTCTTTTTATTTTGGTATGTGGATTGAACTCAGGGGAGCTTACTCACTGAGCCACATCCCCAACCCTTTGTATATTTTATTCTGAGACAGGGTCTCACTAAGTTGCTTATGGCCTTTCTAGGTTGCTGAAGCTGGCTTTGAACTCCCAATCCTCTTGCCTTAGCCTCTCCAGTGGCTGGATTATAGATGTGTGCCACCATGCCTGGTTTGATATCTTTTTTAAAGTGTCTAATTGGTTGCGAATCCTTTCTAGATTAGCAAGAGCTAATTTAGAGCTTTTATTTTTATCAATATAGACTTGGTTTGAATGCTTTCAGCATCTCCCATGTTTACCTTACAATATTTATATTTCCTTTTACACCATTGAGTATGTGGAACATCTGTATAATTACTTTTTCAATGTTCATTTCTGCCTATTCTATCTTCCATGTTATTTCTGGGTCTGTCTTTATTGACTGTGGAGCACATTTCCTGTTTTCTGAGTACATAATTCTTGAGTGGCTGCTGCATATTTGATATTAAGTGCTGGATTTTGTTATGCTCCTTTGGAGAACATTGGGCTTCTGTCTTGTTGCAGCAGTTAAATTACACATGCATTAGCTTGAGATTTATTTTTAAATCTCTTTTAGGGTAAATCTGAAGTGGTCATTGTTCTAGAGCTGATTTTGCTACAGTTTTTAAAATGTGAGGTTGGACCCTCTGCATCTACCCTGAGAAGGCTGTGTTCAAAGACTATACAGCCCTGTTTTAGCAGGCTTGAGCGATGGCTGTCCTGGGTGACCTTGGGGATTCTTATTCCTGGTTGCAGCTCTCCCCTTGAAAGTTACTCTGGTCTACCTTCATTGGGTTTTCCTCACACATGTGTTACAAGGATTATCAACCAAAAGTTCAAGGGGATCCTTATGCAGATTTCTGGAGCTCTCTTTAATTACCTCTTGGTTGTTAGGCATTGTCTTTCATGATTACAGATCCCTCAGCCTCCCCAAACTTCCACTTTTTAACTCCTCAAGAAATGCTGGGCTTTATTTTCCCTCTCTTTCCCTCATACCCAGCATAACCTTAAGCAGGAAGTGTTTTTCTTCAGGTTACGGTCATTTACTGTACCTTGTCTAATGTCTGAAAATAGTCATTCTCTATGCTTTGTCCAATATTCTAATTGTTTCTAGTGGGAGGGAAGTTCTTGATTACTCTCTTCTCTTAAGTTTGGAAATGCAGATCCCCTAGGCATTTACATTTTTATATTTATTTATGTGGCTTGCTCATGTCAACCTCTTTTATTTTGTTCCTGGCAGCTATGTTTTAAATGAAGCTTAGGACTGTATCTCTAGTTCTGTGGATGCTCATCCTGTTAATTTTGGACCACGCTTCTCATCTGTCAACTTCTTTTTGATTACGTTATCTAGATGTTAGTTATCATCTTCATTTCTCCTCATTCACTAACTTTAATATTCTTTCTTTATAATAGTTCATGTTCTAGGTTGCAGAATAAATGAAGAGTAGTAAAGACCAGCATTTTGGTTAGCTGTGATATGGTCACATGACCCTCCACACCTGGTCACCTGTCACTGTTAAGTTTATTTATTTATTTTTTGCCTATTGTTGATTGTCAAGTGGCCAGGCATCCCCGAGCAGCAAGGAGCTGCGAGGCTTGCTCACCACACTTCCATAGATTCTATTGGCCCAGAGACAGTGAACCCTCATGATCTGGATGGCTTGTGACCCTGACAGGGCAGTCAGCCTGAGCTTCAGGTGCACACCAGCCTTCGCTGCCTCTTTCATCCCATTGAGGGTGACGTGGAACAGGCCAGGGGCAGCTCTGTGCCCAATAGACCATCACTCCTGGGTGGCACCCAGTGGAGGACACTCCCAATCTTATGAGTGACTTTGGGCAAATATGCTGATCACCCCTTTCAGAGTGATTATTTTTATTACCCTAGAATATGAACAAACCTATTTTAGGGAGAGAAGTGAGGGTTTTCTAGTCTGAAGTATCTCCTTATACAACCATGGCTAAATTGGCTATAAATAAACAAACGCCTTTGCTCAGGAGGCTGAGAGCAGGCAGAAATGCCAGAGGCAGAGAGAATTGTCCTCTGACAGAGACACGTGAGCCTTTTATGAACTGTAGTAGTTTCTTCTTGCAAAATTTGTATGTAATTAAAATATTCTTGATTAGTTTTTAAAAATAATAATGAGGAAAGAAATTATAATATAAAATTATATTATATTAATATTAAATATTATGTACAAATTCCTAAGTATATCTGTGTGTATACATATAGTACATATGCATAAGTATGAATCTGTGTATAAAAATGCAAACAGTGATAGGTAGCTAAATATGTGAAACATGGTGAGATCCTGAAGGGGTTGTGCACACATCTGTCCACCTGTCACTGTTAAGTTTATTTATTTATTTTTTGCCTATTGTTGAGTCTCAATAAATTAGTCAAGCACATGATAAAACTTCAGGGTATTGCCTATATTTCTGCTTTATCCACAAAGAACTCATGAAGGAATATGGCAATGGTTTAAAAAAAATTTTTTTTAAATGCAGAACCAGGGATTGAACCCAGGACCTTGCCAAAACTAGGCAAGCAATCTATCCCTGAGCTATACCACCAGCACTTTTTAAAACTTTAATTTGAGACAGGGTCTTCCTGAGTTTCCCAGGCAGGCCTGAAACTTGTAATCCTTCTGCCTCAGCTTCCTGAGTAGCTGGAATTACAAATGGACATCAGAATGCCCAGCTTAAAAAATTATTTTTTATTATGCTGATGAAATTTCTCTGAGTTTACAGTTTGGAGGTCCAGTTAAAAGCAAATGCAATTAGTTTGACATGATTTATACTTAATTAACTCATAACAATGCCTAAGGATAACTATGTTCTTTTGCATGTACTCAAAACTGAGCATCAAAATACATCTCCTGTGTTTTGGAGTCATCTGCTTCAACTATTTGGCCTTTAGTTTCTGAAACCTACTGTTTGTACCAGCTAGTCTCCAAAGAAAAGTCTTTAATCCTTTTGATGCCATAGTGGTGTCTTCTCCTATTTCATGACAAAGTGGTAAAGAAGAGATAGCCACAGTAGGGACATGAGAAGGAAGTTCATTACGGTGTAACTATCATGGTTGGTTTTTGACAGGTTTAGCTTTAACATAAAATTTCCTTGGGTGATCCTCTTCTCCAGTTAACAATTTGAAGATACCAGACAAAATAAGCAGTAAAGAGTCAGACAGTACAAAATTGATGTGATGTTAATGTCCTTTAGTATTCTAATCAATCTTATATTTCAAATAGTTACTATGATTCTTATATAGTCTTGCACATTTAGTAAAAGCCTACTAGTTAGGGCCTTCCTGTGTGCCAAGGACATTAAAACAGGTGACAAAATAAATAAAGGAAAATTATTTGAATAATACAACAATAAAATCAATGGCACAATGTATGGTAGTCAGCGCATTGCCCAAGCAATAATTTAGGTCAAGGCTCAGATGTGTAATGGCTCCAACTTCAAGCAGGAAATGTCTGGGAGATGTTTACAGAGACAGGGTGAAGATGGACTTGGTGCAGGTGGGAAGACAGTGGGGGAGGAGGAGACCCTTTGATGAGGGTGCCATTGTTAATAAAAGTGGAGACAAAGAGTGGTTTGAGGGACACCTGGCTTTAAAGAAAGCCACAGAAAGAAAGAATGCTTGTAGCTGAGTCATTTGGGACCTTCACCATCAAGTTGAGGAGTATGAATGACGAGACATCTTGGTTAGTGTGGGAAGAGAGAAAAAGCTGTGGGGGACGAAGCTTAGTAATTATATCTGGCCAGACAGGCAGCAGAAATGTTCAGTGTAGTGAAGTCGCACATTGTCGGGATGCACCCTCAAGCACAAACCACCCTTGGGTTGGGGGTAGTTCTTCAATGTACGAACAGCTCTACTCTGTTTCCTAAATTATGGGCTTTGAGGAGCCTGGAGAGGGAGGTACTCAGCTTATAGACTTCATCCATAACTGAATTTTAACTCGTGGATGTCTACCTTTTCTGATGAACTCTGGAAGTCCCTGCTCATATTTCAAGCAGCATGTAGTCTAGTTGAAGGAGGAATGGATGTCCATATTGTGTCCGTGAGCTTGAAGTCCTCCACTGAGAAATAAAGCAAGAGGAGTGTCAGAGGGAAGCCATTGCTACCAGGTGGCACTTGGGGAAAGACAAGAAATTTCAAAACAGCCACAGGACATGGGAGCAGGGGGGACAGCAAGGGCCAAGATCCTGGAGGCAGGAGCAAAAGTGTCTTGTTTAAGGACCAGAGAGACCAGTGTAGATGGAGTCCAGTGGTCAAGTGGGAGCTAGTTAGGGTGGAGAAGCAGGGACAGGGGTCATGCAGGGCTTGGAGGCCTCTGTCAGTACTTCACTCTGAACAAGGGGGGAAGATACTGGAGGCTTTTGAGCAAAGAAGTGGCAACATTTATCCTACTATATTTTCATGCATCTAAGATAACTCAAATTTTAAGACCCATTATAACTTTATGGGTCACTAACAGGACAAAAAAGGTTATCATTTCAACTCTGGCCTTCTTTTTTGTTGTTCTCATATTGATTTAAGAAATGTTAAAATGTAAAATTAAAAAAAAAGAAAAAGGGTTTTGGGAACATAAAACGTAATACATCCTCTAAAAAACATTCTGTCTGCTTCACAGAGCATAGGCTACAAGGGAGGAAACTGCCATTCAGTAAGCCAGGGGTGACTGTGTTTGGACCAGAGAAGGGTGTGAAAAACAATCCACCTGTGGCTACATTTGAGGTGAGAGAAGAAGAAACTCTAAGGATTCTTTGCAAAACTATGAGAGGACCAGATTTTGTGGGGGACAGTCAGAATTTAGTTTTGGACATGGTAGAGAGTCTTAGGCTTCCAAGGGGAGATATGGAGTAGTGTACGTGCACACACACTCACATATGCACATACACATACATGCGTGCATGCACACGCACACACACGTTCACACACACATCAGTTCTCATTGTTGGTGGGTTCCATTTTCTTTTTCACTAATGTTTATTTGATCCCTGAAGGAACACTCTGAATCTCTCCATTGTTCTTGGCCATGAGAGGACGCTTGAAAGCATTGACCTGCTCAGTGCAGGCCCTCAGCTGAGGTCAGAGCCGCATCTGGGCCTGGCCTCCCCGCTCGCGTGCTGAAGGTCTCTTCCTCCAGGCATGAAATTCAGGCATGAATTCAGGCATGAAATACAGTACTGTAGGCCATGAACGCAGGATTGGTGAGTCAACAGCATATGTTAGACAGGTTTCTTTAAAAACAAACATGTTAGGCAAGGTTGTTCATCCATCACTAGATTCAAATGTCATTACCAGAGGCTGACAAAAAAGGAAAAACTCTATTTCCCCCAGAAGCAATAATTTAGTATTTTCTAATTCTGTGTTTGTGACAACTTTATAGACCATAACTTTAACAAATAGTGAGAATCAGATATATATATTCTGGAATTCTTTTTAAAAAATATTTTTAGTTGTACCTGGGCAGGACATTTTTATTTTATTTATTTATTTTTATGTGGTGCTGAGGATCAAACCCAGTGCCTCACACATGCTAGGTAAGTGCTCCACCACTGAGCTACAACCCCAACCCCTATATTCTGGAGTCCTTGAGCTCAGGATGACATAAAGACTAGATAGGAGATCACCCATCTATACTCATATTTAAAAATCTTGTTGTCCCATAATTTACACAGACTTGAAAGAAGCAAGGAAACAATTACAGAAATCAAGAGTAAGCTTTTAGGAACTTTTATACCACTTTGTGGGGGAGATATTATGTCTACTAAATGTAAATATTATAAAGAATGAGGTTGCATTTTGCAGATCTGTTTTTAAATTTTTCTGATACTTCAAGTTATCATGTTTTGCAGAATCTTCCTCTGTGGTGGATATGGGGAACCATCCTGCAGCACCCACAACTTGAGAAGCTCTGGTCTGGAAGGGGGTTCCACTCTACCCTGCCCCACTTCCTACATGTCAGGTCACTCTGAAGCAGATGGTAGCAAAAGGTAAGTTTAGATTTCTAGTTTCTGGTCTGGCAGATGATGAGTTTAGAAATTGCTGCCATTCTAATAAGTGAAAAGCAGAAGAAGCTATAAAATAAACACTTTAAAAAGTGAAGCCTCAGAGGAGACTGACAAATGTCTACTTCCACAAAGCAGCAGGAAGACAGATTTGAGAGAAACATCTATGTTCTATTCTAATCAATCTCCAAGTTCTTTGGATAAATGTTCCATCTCAGAGGACTCTGATCCCTGTCTCTCAGAGGGGGTGGTGCTGTAGGCAATTAAATCAAATTAAAAAATACTTATTAAATAAAAATACATTGGCAGCATTGTCAGGTCAGGTCAGATTGACTCAATATGGCATTGGTTCTCAAAGTCAAAGGGACAGGCGGCAGGGATCCGGGAAGGCTGGCAGCAGGAGCATAAGACTCAGCACCCTCTCCCTCTCCTCCTGCTGGAATTCTCTGAAATGAACAAAGAAATGTAAAAATGTAAGACAACCAGACTGTGCTGCAATAAGAAGGGGTGCAGTTCATTGCCTTGAGGTGCAAAAGAGTCTCTGCATGTTCACCATCCTGTGCGACCCCTGTGAAGGCAGCCTGAGGTCTAGCTCACACTCCCTTCCATGGGAAGCACTGGAAAGTCACCTGGAGTCAAAAGAGACTCTAAATGAGGAGTTGTGGGTAGAGCCTGCGAGAAAGGGAAGGATGGGATGGAACAGGAGAGAGGCAGGAAGGGGCAGGGAGAGAGAAGAGATCGCTCTCTATGCCGCAGCTTTCCCAACCAGTGTGGATGCACTTTTAGGTTCTAGGTGAGGCTACAAGACTACACAGAACTTCTAGGATTTCGTCTGACTCAGCTTCTTCCAGAATATTCCAGAGTTCAGACTCTAGCTGGACGAACCCTTCTTAGGCTGCAGTGCTCCCTGTTGATGGGACCAGGCAAGTCACAGAGTACTTAACTCTCTGTCCCTTCCCTTCCTGCCCTACTCTCTCCATCCCTTCCTAGGTGGAGACTTGGTTGAAGACTTGAACAAGACATAGAAACCTTACTGGTACAATATTTTAAGTGAAGATAGAGAAGCAGCTTGAGAAGACAAAATTGCTGAAACTGACCCTGGCATCTACTCTCTCTTTCACACTGCTCAGTTGGTGGATCAGAAACATTTAAGTGAACGTCACCCACTGTCCAGGCACAGCATGGAGAATTCTAATGCAGCTGAAGTGATAGAATGGAGAACTGGAGAAATTTCACTGTTCCTTTCAGGGTAAATGTCAGTCAGGCCAGACCTAACCTCATGCAAAGAGAAAAGTAGATGCTTGTATTTTAAAAGTCTTAATATATTATGCCAACAAAAATATATGCAATGCATATGTGGAGGAAAGGAAAGGAAAGATAGCTCACAGATTCTTAGACTGGGTCAGAAATAAAACACAAGTACATTATTTATCAGATAGAGCCAGAATTTATTGACTCAGAGGGGCTGAAGGTAAAAAAGGTATATAAAAATATATCAACCCAAGGTAATAAAAATGCAGTGGTTGCTATACCAATGTCACAATTTTCAAAGAAAGGCCATTAAATGGGACATAAAGGATCTTTTTAAAAAATAAGTATAATCCACAAATATGTCAAAATAGTGTATTTGAAAAACATATCATCAGGATATATATGAAGTAAATCCTTTATATGTAAAATATGCAAAGACATCAAATGGCAGACCAGAGTAGCTGGAGACTTTAACATGCTTGTCACCACCTTTGACATAATAATTATGCAAAATACAGTGATAAAGAGACTAAGCAATCCAGGCATAGAATCAGGACTCACGTCACCAATTTGTTCCTTCCAGGTGAGTAGTTGACTTGACTAAGCCTCAGTGGCTCTGCCACGAGGTCACATTAGATCAATACATGTTCTTACATTGCAAAGATGATTGTTCTTGGCACTGAGAGGACTCTGGGTGGCTGAGTGGTGGTGAGTTGAGGAAAAGGCCATCAGAGCACTTGAGTCTCTGTGACTGCTCCATGAACATAAAGAAGAAAGGATTCCTCCCTTGGCATCAAGAAAGGGAGTGTGGGAGAGGCAGAGAGAGATGGGAAAGCAGGGTAGTGTGGCTTGGTGGTGTTTTTCATTTATTATAATTTTTAAGGAAAAACACAGCCACACCAGAGTGTTGGTCGAGTTACAAATATAGCAGCTGCAGTCCTGGGAGAAAATGCTGGAGGGATTGTCTAAGCTCATTCTTGCCTGTCCAGAGGGTCTGAGAGCCCTAGACTCTGAGAAACTGACTGTGGTCCTCTGTTCTCTTGCCTGAAAGATGGAGTGACTCCTGACTCCTAGGATGAGGTTCCTAATAAACCCGATATAATGCGTCTTTTCAAATTTAAAGTTGTGGTTCGATATCATATCATGAACGTTCCCATAGTAACCGCTTTTTAGAATGGAGAACTGGAGAAACTTCAGTTGTGCAGTTCAGTGGCATCAAACACATTCACCATCTGGCACAGCCACCATCACCACCATCCACATCCAGCTCCGTAACTTGCTTCATTTTGTAAAACTCGAGCTCCCTGTCCACAAGACAATGTCTGTTCCTTCTCCCTCTGCCAGCCCCATTCTCTTTCTCCCTCTGTGAACTTGAAGAAGAGGGGCAGTACTTATCTTTGAGTGACTGACTTATTTCACTTGGCATGATGTCCTCAAAGTCTACCCATATTTTTGAAGCAAGTGTTAGGATTCCTTCTTTTTTCAAGGCTGAATGATATTCCACTGTGTGCTTCCACTGCATTTTGCCTCACCATACCATTAATGGACAGGTGGTTGTGTCCCCATTTTAGCTACTGTAAATAAGCCTGCTGTGAGCAAAGGTTGCAAATTGTCTTTTTGAGACCCCAACTTTATTTCTTTGGGGATATGCCCAGCTGTGAGCTCGTTAGATCAAAAGGTAAATCAACTGTTAAGTTACTGAGCAACTATCTCCTGGGGAAATTTTACATTTCCACCAATGGTGCACCAGGTTCCAATTTCTCCATGTCTTCACCAGAACTGGCTATTTTCTTCTAGAGTAGCCATCCTGGTAGATGTAAGATGGCTTTGAGTGGTTTTGAGTTATGTTGCTCTAGTGATCAGTGATGTTGAACATACTTTCCTGTGCTAATTGGCCATCTGTATAAATTCTCACAAATTCCTTAAAATGTTTATGGAGGAGGAGTACATGCGATGAATCCAGAATAATCACTGACATGCATCACTTGGCTGCTGCTGTTGCTGGTCTTATTGCTACCATTATCTCCACAAGTACTTGAGCCCCATCCTATAGTTTAAAGGAACCATTAAAGCATTTGAAGCACAGCAACACCTGATGGATCTTGTGTTTTAAAACCAGCTCTGACCTGGCGGTGGTGAAAGGAACTCAGGGATGTAAAATTGGAATTCATAAAATTCCAATTTTAATGATTCACTTATGAATCAGTTTGCTTTTTATTTCTTCATGTTGGAAATGAGAATCGGACCCATCTGACATTTTACTTTGTTCCATTCATTTTTCCATCACAGGTATACTGCTGCAGAAACTGTCGTGAGGACCTAATGTTCAGTAGAATTTACAGGGCAGGCAAATGCATTACTGCTGTGTTGATGTGCTGATACCTCGGTTTTTCTGATTGCTTTCTCTAGAGAGCGCCCCCCCCTCCAACCATTTAAACCATCAGCATGATCTCTGGAAGCATGGTAAACATTTTAATCTTTGTGCCCTGATCTCGATGGAGAACAGATAAACCAAATCACTTTTCTGCCTGCAGAGCCATCAATACTAAGGAGGAAAACAAAAAGCACTTAAACTAAACGTCCTGAATGGATACTCCCAAGAAACGCAGGACTGATTTTTTTTTTTCCCTTAGAAAGGTTATTTGGGGATTTGAATCTTTTATAGAGCCATAATAAATGGCTCAGAAAAGGGATTAGATGGATTCACTGGGACTGAAAAAGATTAAAGGTCCCTGTCGAGGTTGACAAAAATAAAAATATCTCCCTAGGAAACGTGAATGAGCAGGAGCATGGTTTTTTGTGTGGTCTCCTGGCCGCAGGACCAGGACAAGGCGATCCAGTTGAGGAGGTCTCCCCCATACCTGGTTTTGGATGCGGGGCCATGCCTCTTCACCTGCTCTAACAGAAGGCTTGCCAGACACCTGGCAGCCCTCAGGAAGACACTTCATTTGTTCAGCCCTGGCCCTGCAGGTGTCACCTCCTGGGTGGTGCACAGTCCTAGCTGCAGGTGACCCACACTGCCCTTCCTTTTCCTCTGATTGCTGTGCCTCATCCTTTCTGGCTTCCCTCCTCCCTCTCGCTGCTTTCCCTGGATGTTCTCTGGGCTCTCTGGGCACCTTGGCCCACTTCTCTTCTTTCCCTCCACGTGTCCCCCATGCTCTCTGCTTCATCTCCTGCCCTCCAGGCCTCGTCACCACCCTTAACTGTGCTCCTTGATTTCTGCCCCTTCTCCCACTTGCCCTCTCTCACTCCAGACACATAAGGTCCAAGCTCTGCACCCATGTCCCTCAGATCTCCTGAACTCGCTGTCTAAAATTATTCCTGAGAGACCAACCCCTCCCCTCACTCAGCTCCCAAGACAGCACCCTCATTTTTATCTTGGAAACCTTCGACCATTGTTTTTCCATCTGCTTAGTGAATTAACAAATCCAGTTGTTTCTCCCTTCCCACGTTGTTCTTGGACCATCCACCTCTTATTCCGCCATTCATCAACTTTTTCTCTCACTTGTGTCATTCAACAGTACCTTATCTGGTCTCATTCCCATCTAGCTTCCTTCAAGAACAGATTCCAGATTGCATTCCCTGAAGTGCAAATCTAATTATTTTATCACCAATCATGACTTTCAAACCATTTTTTTTTAATTTCCAGGAATAGCCTTGTGCTGCATGACAATGCTGTTTTCAGTGATGGACTGCACATACGTGGTCCCATAAGATCATAATGGAGCTGTAAAATTCTTATCACCTAATGAAGCTGTAGTCATGGTAACGTCATAGAGCAAGGCACAGCTCACATGGTGATGCTGGTGTAGGTAAGCCTATTGATCTGTCAGTCAAGAAAGTATGGCAGTACAATTACGCACAGTGTGTACCCCTTGAGGATGTTAATGAATAACCCTGTTACTGGAATATGAATTTACCATCTAAAACACTGCTGTGGTGCTTTGCTGGCAGCAGTGTCACACATTTTGTGTTTATCTCACTTTGAAGTTCCCCAAGGCTCCTGTGTTGAAGCCTTGGTGTCCAGCCTATTGGGAGGTGGAGGAACCTTTGGGAGGTGGGCCCTAGTGGAGGAGGGGTGTGCCAGTGAAGGTCACATTGGGTCTCCTTCCCCACCTCCCCTTCACTTCCTGGCAGCTTTGCTCCACCATGTGCTACCTGTCATGATGTGCTGCCTCGCCACAGGCCCAGAAGGAAGTCAACAGATCATGGACTGAAACCTGAGACTGTGAGCCAAATCAACCTTTTCTTCTTTAATTTGTTTGCCTTAGGTATTTTGTCACAGTCACAGAAAGCTGATTAACACACTAGGTTATGAGTCCTTATTGTGTCCTGCCACATAACTCTACATCTCCCTTATGAATCACTTGTAAACCTATACTGTAATTGTTAATATTACAAAATATCTTTCTGAATCTATGTGTTCCTTGAAGAAAGATTCCATTATGATCATTTGTAACCACTCAGGATAGTTGCATTCCCAGAGTAGGTGTTCAAAAATATTTTTGAAAGAAGAAAAAGAGAAAAAAGTGAGTTTGTGACATTCAAGGTTATTAAGTCTGGAGTAATTGAATTTTCAGAGAAAATGGCATTAAGTACATTCCACAAGAGTTTCCAACTGTGCTTAATTTCTTTCATGCTATGTTTAGCATGGAATTAAACACTTTAATTATATGAACAAAATTGCTTTAAAATAAATGAATGGCTTTGTGTCTATTTTGCATCTAAATGTAACAAAGCTTTGTAAACCTTAATATATCTAAACCAAACTCATTATTTATTCATTTTGGTACTGGGGATTGAACCCAGAGGTGCTTTACCACATCTCTGCACTTTTAATTTTTATTCTGGGGCAGAGTCTCACTGAGTTGCTTAGGACCTTGCTAAGTTGCTGAGTCTGGCCTTCTACTTGCAGTCCTCTTGCCTCAGCCTCCCAAGCTACTGGGGTTACAGGCATACCCCATCATGCTTATTATTTTTCTCCTTGAATCTTTCATCTCAGTCTCCTCTAGCCCAGAGAAGGCCTGACCTCTATGTATCTCCACATGCCACACATTCTGTCTTCCTTGCTCTCCATATCTAGGATCTCTTCATATCTTCCATTCCTGTTGATTTTACTTTTCTGAACACCCACTCAATTCTTATTCAACTGCAGATCTTTGCGCATACTCTTCTTTTAGCCTGGGAACAGTTTCTTTCTGACTTTTACTGAAAGTCCACGTATCCTTCAGTTTTCAACTCAAGATGTCGGCTTTCCTAGGAATTTCTGTTTGCTCAGTTGTGTCCTCTGCTATTTACACCTGCATTTCCTTCTTCACTTTTTATAATTGGTGTGTGTGAAAGCATGACTATTTGGTTAGTATTTATCTCTTCCATTCTGTTGTAAGTTCTTTAAAAGTAAAAACTCTGTCTACTTCTGTTCCACAAGAGATCACCAGGGTCTAGAATATTGTCCAGCTCATAGTGGGTGCTCAGTGTGTATTTGCTAAATAGGGATAACTATTACCTTAGGGATCATTGAAATATTCTAGTAACACAGGTAGCATGACTGTACAACTGAAACAGGGTGAGATTAAGAGAATTTTTCTGATGAATGTTTTCTGCACTCCAGGTTTGCTCCTAATGACGATAGAGGCTGGAGGCTGCTGGTAGCCTGGGGAAGATGCCAAGGAAGCTGAGCATGGGTATGACCCCTGCCCCAGCCTGTCTGGCACAGGCTCACTATGTCTGTGTGGTGTATTTCCCATCTTTCCCCATTTGCCCCCTCTTCTCTTCTAAGAGCTTTCCTTGCCCGAGAGTCTCCAAAGATGGAAATCTGAAACAAATATTTCTTCTCTCTTTCAAATCTGGCTGTCAATAAAACCTATTTTCCTACCAATTTGATTCTGAATATTTGTGGAGTAGGATGAGAACTGGAGCCCAGCCTTGGGGCCCCAGGCCCTGAGCCCCATGCTGTGACATGAGGCCGTTTCTACAGCAGCAAATATGTCTAATGGACCTGGAGAGATGAATCAATGGTGCTTCTGGGATCACCCTTGATCAAAGCACCCCAGTATGCTTACATATAAAAATGAGATATTTCTCCAAATTGCTAAACTGCACTGTGCTATATGGAATCAACTCTCTGACCTAAGTCCCTTATTAACATTTAACTGGAGTCTAAATTTTTCCAGACATGTTTATTCCAGGGTTTATAAGTCACTCCTGAAAAGTGCAGTCACAACCTTGATTTAATCTCAGTTCTTCCTTCTTGGCAAGTTGGGCATCTCACTGCACTGTCTAGCACATAGTGAGCATTCAATAAATTTCTGTGAATGTTGATAATATTTAATTATACATGCGATGTAAAGGAGCGTCTTATTCAGATTCCATTGATTTCTAATGAAAAGATAATTATCACACAAAATGAATGGAAGTTTATATTAGTGTTTTCTTGTTTTTTAGACTCCAGGAAAAAATGTTAATAGAATTAATAGCAAAAAACTTGATTGCAGAGGAAATTTTTTATGCACTCATAGGAGTAAACTAGTTTTAAAGCTTCAGAAATCCTCACTGACACACTAGCAGTTTATACGCTAATCAGAAATAAATTCCAAACTGTTATAGAAGCAGAACTGCAAAAGCTATTAACTTTCTGCAACCATTTCCTATTTGCAAATCAGAGGAATTATTATATATACATATTTAAAAGTAAAAAAAAGTATATATAAAGTGGTATATTAATGCTCCTATTCCATTATATAAAGTATATATGCATGTGTGTGTGTGTGTGTGTGTGTGTGTGTGTGTGTGCGCATGTGTGTGTGTATCATATTGAGGTAGGACAGGAAAAAGATGAAAGATAGGTAGAAATGTGACAAAAAGGAGAAAGAGGAGACTGCAACTTTAATCAAAAAGGCTTGTGCTGAAGTTCCTCAGAACTTTTTCTCTGGAGGCCAGTTTTTCTCCTAGGCCTGTCACTACCAAACTCAAAAAATCTGTGAATCTTAATGTGACTACAAATTCACTCACTTATGAAGATTGCCTTCTATACTGTTAATGTACTAACACTGTTCATTTAGAATAGGCTGAACAAAGGATAATGTAATCTTTTATCCTTTTATAAAGATAGGCTATTTTAAGAACCTATAATATAGGTACATTCACAATGTTACCTATGGACCAAGTAGGGGAGACCACATAGAGCCAAGGATCCTGAGACCTGCCAGATCACCATAAATTGTCCTGTGTCACCAGGCTGATTCTACCCCCACATACCTCTCTATACCCACCCTCATACATTTTCTTTAAAAGAAGAGACTGTGACCCCCAAAACACTGCTTCCCACTCTTTAGATAACTGGTATTCAGCTTTGAGAATGTAGATTTTCACCTTTTACTTTCTAATAAAACTTTTCCTCTGATAAAACGTGATACATACTTACATTCTTTTCTGTCTCAAGAGCTTGCAAGGTCTAGGTAGAGGTCTCCTCTGCCCAGGGACCTCCTTGAATCCCGTTCTGGTACAACACTAATCTGAATCTGTTACATTTTCTATATACAAGTCAAATTCTCTAATTTAAAGTCTACTTTTTCATTTTCCATGCAGTCATAGCTTAACTTAATTTATAATTTATAAAGAGGAGGTTTAATTAAATAACTGATCCATTCTCCATTATAAGAATATCTCCTGTTTTTAATTTTCAGAAATTAACAGAAGGCATAAATGTTTTAAACCTTGGATCATATGAGACACAACAATTTAATAAACCAATTTATTATCTTGCAAATCTCTTAGTGAAATAAGGAAAACATAACCTACCACTGCCAAATTTGATCATTCTGATTCATTAGTCACAACAGATTAAATTAGAATCCATTAAATGTGAAGTATTATTGTGATATGCAATGTTGTCTTTTTTTTTTTTTTTTAGGAAAACCTTTACCAAAAATAGTTTATTGCACAAAATTTAAGGAATCCACAAGCACGCTTATATTATAAAAAATCAACACGCTTTTTAAAGTTATAATCTGTTACACACAGTGACACCTTTTGCACAAACAGCCCCAACCTAATGACTCCTTTTGTGAGAATTTTTTTATAGAAATGAATAACTCTAAATAAGAAATGAGTGAACAATAGGAGTGAGTGAACAACCAAATTTCCTAAACCCTCTGCAACACTGACCTTCAAGAATCCAGTCAGAACCTGAGACCTGGAATGTGGAGTCAGTAAGCTTGTTACACGGGGCTCCCCGATCTCACACCACAGGTATCTGCGTCGCTGGGGTCCTCGGGAGGAAGCCTCCAGGACATTTCCCTTTCAGATATGCTGGTCCCTTACACTCCCAGAACCTTTACACGTGACAATTTTTGTTAAAAGAAAAAAAGTAAATAGGGGTCTGTGCCCTGGTAGTCAGTAGGCCATGGCTTTTGCAGTGCCCCATACCAAGAAAACCAGCCTTCCCCTAGGGCGAGCCGAGAAGCCGCCTGATCCCAATACCAGGGCTGCCCCACAGGCTGCACTCTCCCTGACCCAAGCCCAAGTAGTCGACTGCACATTCTATCAAAACATCTTCCAAAGAGTAGAACAAAGCCACGTCAATCTGTAAGATGTGTGGGCATCAGTCTGATGGGTACCACAGGGAAAATCAGTGGAAACCCCCTGTGATACAGGCAATGGCGTGGTGAACTACCCAGCTGCATACAGCTCCCTGCAACGGCAGGACCCTGGGTGAACACTGCACGCAGAGCCACCCAGCAGAACCCTGCTCAGGCCTGGATCCCGTCACTCGCACTTCACCCAGAGAAACGGTGGTTCCAACTCTGTCCACCCAAGAACCTGGCTCCGGGAGGGGGAGGTGCAGTGGGTCCCCAGGAGACAGAAAAGCGCCCTTGACCTTCAAAAGTAGCAGTAGCAGCAGCAGCAGCAGCAGCGTGAGACCTCGAGGAGCCTAAAGGCAGTGCAGCTCCAGCAGCACCTCAGGCCCAGAGCTGCACTGGCCACTGAGGACAAGGCTGAGCCAAGACAGGCCAGGTTCTTGGCTGGCCAGGGCCCTGCAGGGGGAAGCAAGGGCCAAGGGGAGGTGAGGCCCAGGACTGCCAAGCAAGGAGGAACGGGAAAAGGACAGACATGGTGCCCAGCATGGCACACGAGCGCATCCTCTCCTAGGAGGAAAAGCATGGAAGCTCGTGCAGACTCCGCTGAGATGGAGGCAGAAGACGGCTCCACCACAGAGCAAGCCCAGGGACATGTCCTGTCTCTGCCCAGACAAAAGGTAACCGCCAAAATAAATAAGAACATAAATTTCCATTTTTCTTTTCTAATGGTGCAAGAACAATTTAGTCAGAAACAATTTCCAACTTAAGATAAAAAACAGGACATACTTAAAATGAAATTTTCAAGTATTTCAAGATCAACCCTGTACAGACGATATACACACTTTACAAGTTCCAATACTTGCTAGGGAATATTTTTTAAACACCACACATATCGGTAGTGATGATACTCTAGCTATATCAATTAACCTCTAACAACATGCCACGGGAGAACACACACTCCTTGAAACTCTGTGCTGTTCTCTCCACGAGACGACAGGACCCGCTGACACAGCCAATCCAGGCCGGTCCGTGTGCAGAACTTCATGTGTAGACCGGCCACCTGGACTTCCCCTCTTTCTCCTTCCCACCTTATAACAATAAATACTGTTTTAGATTTTCCTAGTGACCTAGGGAGAATCAAAGACCTACACTCTCCCTGTCAGCGTAGGCAGCGTTGCCTCCTAAGTGGAACACGTGCCCCTGTAGAGGCGGCAGCTGTGGCCTTTGAACCTCCTGTTCCTCAGGAGACCACATCTCCCTTCCCCTGGCACCACATCTCTTCCAGACGTGGCCTCTGACCAGGTGACACTGGCGACGCCAGTGAGCATGATGAGCATGGCATGGGGAGAGGGCACAGCGAAGGGCCTGTGACCCTCACTCCAGTTAGGCCCTCTTCCCCTGGGGACTGTGGGGACCACTGGGCCTGACTGAGGGTCCCACCTGCTCCTGCCTGGTGGCCAGCCAAAGTGGGTGGGTCCACACAGGGCCAGTACCTGACAGGCCTGTGACACAAACCTAGGAAGATACTGGACAGGAAGCAAAGACTCTCAGAAAAAAGTAAAATTAAAACAAGGAGACTCATCTGGGCAAGGATGTTTGGTTTAGAAGGTAGAGTAAATAAAAAAACTATACTTCTTAAAATATAGTTTTCTGATATCCCTAAATCCTAAGTGTACATTATTTTCCAAAAGCAATTTTTCCAAAAGGCAATCAACAAAAAGACAATTAGGTTCTTCTTAAATAACATAGGCATATGCTTTTAAAAGATTAGCATTTTCAGTATTTCTATGTACATCCTATTATGGGATGGCTATTGAAAAAAATGAAATAAAAATCCAAAGGTGCAAATAAAAAATTCACTCTGCAAGAAAGGAGAGGTCTTACTGAGTGGACAGGACAGTAAGAACCTGCACTAGGCCTGCCCAGGTGTGCTGCCTGAGGACCCCACTGAGCAGTCTCTGCAGGAGCTGGCCACTGGCATGGCCCTCCACAAGCAGCGTCCCTGTCCCTCAAAGATCCTCCTTCTGCAAATAACCCATCGGACACACACTCACGGTTCCTTACTGGGCCCAAAGCTAGGCTTAAGGTTTGCTTATTTTGTGGGGAAAGCCAGTTGTGATTTTAAAGGACTATTTCTGTAATCCTTGACTCTCATTCTGTTGTTTCAGTCCTCATCAAAGGCAAAAGCAAAACTTAAATTTCACTCAGAAAATAGAGAGCACATGTTCAAACAAGAGCGTCCCCTGGAACAGCCGCATCCGCACTGTGTGCAGGCTGCGTGGTCACTGGTTCAGCCCTCCTGGGGGAGCCCGGCCTCCAACTGGTTGCCGCATGTCTGCCTTGGGGTTCACCTGCTCCCCTGGGGGACCTTCCGCCTGTGTCCAGGAGGACAGGGACTCATGCACAGTGAAGGCGTGCTCCTCCATCTGGCGCTGCAGACTGTCCATCTCCTGCTTGAGCTGCTGCAGACAGCTGTTGAGGTTCTTGAGGGGCTCCTTGCTCACAGCGGGTGGAGGTCTCAGCAGCTCCTCCAGCAGCGAGGCTGGGACGGGGCAGTCAGGGATCCTGATGGGTGTTGCAGGGCCCGGGGAGCTGGCCTCACCTTTTGGCTCCTTCCTCTTGGCCATGCGGTGGCGGAGGTCCAACTGCAGCTGCTGGTTTTGCTGAAGCAGAGTCTTCATATTGCTCTTCAGTTCTGACACTTTGGCTTGAAGCATAAATTTATCCTTCTGGGTCATGGACAGGTCTTCCTGCATCATCTCCAACTCAGACTTGATATTCTGTAATGACTGCTGTGTCCCTTCCAGCTCCTTCCTGCCCTGCTGCTCTGTCAAGTCCAGCTACTGCTTCAAGGACTGGATTTCTCGCTCTTTCTGATCCAACTCCCATTTGAGATTTTCCATCTCTTGACACTCTGTGGACTGCTGGCTCAGCTGCATGTCCAGCTGCTTCTGCAGGAGCTGAAGCTGAGTCCGGGCCTCTGCCAGCTCTGCCTGGAACTGTGCTATTTCCTGGGACTGTTTCTCCTCCCGAATCTGGAGTGCAGTGTCCGCACCAGGTGCTCCTTGGCCTGCAGCTCCTTCTTCACTTCACTCAGCTCCAGGGCAGCCGCCCTGAAGTGGCGGCGGTTGTGTCCTGCTTCAGCCCTGGCAGCAGCCACCTGCTGCCTGAGGCTGTTCACCTCCACCTTCTCTTTCTCTAATGAGATCTGTAAAGCCTGGACGAGCTGCTTCATCTGGCGATCCTCCTCTTCTTTACGCTGCAGAACTGCCTGCACCTGGAGATTCAGCTGGACCAGGTCGGCCTCTCTCTTGGCCAGCGCCGTCTCTAAGATGCTGTTGTGCTCCCACAGAGCAGCACTGGACTGTCCAAGGCCTGTGAGGTTCCCTCTTTCGTGCTCTAACTCAAGAGCCAGCTTCTTATTTGATTCTTCAAGGCGCTTTATCTTCAGTCTGAAGCCTCTGGACTCTTGAAGCTCATCCTCCAGCTCCAGCACCTTCTCCCGGGACTCCTCTAGCTCCTGGCTAGTTGTGGCAATCACCTCCTGCAGCTCCTTCTCCAGCAGCATCTTGCTGTGACCAACGCTCTGCAGCTCCACCTCCAGGGCCTGGATCCTCTCATGTAGCGCAGGGTCACTGCCGCCACCACTGCTCTGGGCTCTGAGCTGGCTCAGCTCTGCATCTGCGGACTCCTTGGCAGCCAGGGCCTCCTGCAGGCGGCGGCTAAGGATGCTCACAGCGTTCTCGTAGGCCTTATGCTTGGTCTTCATCTCCTTCTGGGCACTGGTCAGGTCCAAGCCCATCCTTTTCATCTTCTGCTTCTGCTCTGTGATGGCCTTCTTGGCCTCTTGCTGGAGCTCTTCTACTTGTTTCTTCAGCTCCTCATTGGCCTCTGACAGAGCAGCCATCTGCTCTTTGTCGAACTGCAAGGACTGCAAGTGCATCTCCATCTCGTCGCGCTCCTTCTGCACTGCCTGGAGGTGCTCCTGGAGACCTGCCATCTGCTGGTGGGCCTGGGAGGCCTCCTTCTGCAAACGGGAGTGCTCCACCTCCACAGCCTTCTTCTCCCCGTGCACCCTGATGAGTTCCTGCCTCAGTTCCTTCATCTCTGCATCCAGCCGCTTAATTGTGGCCTTTAGTTCACTGATGAGCTGGTCTTTGGAGGTGGCGTCCCGCCGGTAAGCCTCCACCATTACCTTCTGCTGAAGAAACTGCTCCTTCACCTTCTGCATCTGCTTCCTCAGGGAGGCCATCTCCTGCTACAGGGTCTCTACCTGACTGGATTTCACGGCCAGCTCCTGTCTCAACTGCTCTAGGTGTCCCGAGGTCTCTTCAGTACCTTCCTCTAAGCGTCTTGCTTCCCAGTCCAGACCCTCCTTGCCACTCCTGGCCGCCTGCAGAGCCACCTCCAAGACAATCTTCTCTTTCTGAAGGAAGTGGATCTCGTCCTCCCTGGAGGCAGCCTCCCCCTGCAGCTCCTCCAGCCGCACCTGCAGCTCGTCATAGCGCGTGTGCAGGTCATGGAGGGACTGCCCCCGGGCCTGCAGAGCCTCCTGTGTGGAGGTGAGCTGCCCCATCAGCTCCAAGTGCTCTTGCTGCAGGGCTGTCAGCTGCTGGTCCCGCTGGTGCAGAGTCAATTTCACCTGCTCCAGCTGCTGCTCCAGAGATGCTACTGCATCTGCCACCTTCTGCAGCTGCTCCCGCTCTCCTTCAAACTCCTCAAGTCTCCTCTGCAGGTCTTCCTCCACCATCGTCTTTGCCTCCTGAATCTGCACAAAGGCTGCTTCTTGATCCAACATGTCGGCCTCAATGCTCTGCAGCTGGACAGCTATGCGCTCCTTCTCCTTGATGGACCTGTGCTGTGTTTCTGTCAGCTGGTGGGACAGGGACACATTCTCCAGCTTCAGGTGTTCCAGCAGACCAGCTTGGGTCATCTGCCCAACCTGGATGTGGGCCACCTCACCCTGCAGCCTGACCCGAGCCTCCTGAGCCAGGGCAAGCTGCTGCTAGTACCACTGCCAGGCATGCTGCAGAGATGCAATTTCCGCCTGGGAGGCCTGCAGCTTGCTGGTCAGTGTTGTGCGCTCCAGTTGCACCTGCTGTAGCTGGCTCTGCAGGGCCACCATCTGCTGTCGAAGGTCGTGCACCCTGTTTTCCTTGCTAAGCATGTTCCTCTGCATGTCCTCCACCTTGGCCATCAGCCTCTGGTACTGCTCCTCTGCCACCTGCAGGTCATTGTTTGAGGATGCCAGGCTGGCATTTTTGGCTTCCAGCATGTTCTTTAGGTCAGTCATGGCTCGTTCCAAGTCCCAGCAAGACTGCTTCAAAGTGTCCACTTCAGAGCTAAGGGAGTCCTACTTCTGCTGGCTGCTGTGGGTCTGCTCCACCTGTGCCTGCAGTCTTGTGCTCAGGGCAGCCAGCTGGGCCTGCAGCTCGGCTTTCTCCTGAAGTGCCTGAGTTGCTTCTAGTGATAAAACCTCCAGCTGTCCTTCAAGTCTCATTTTCTCTTTCAGAACCTGCAACATTTCATCCTGTGTCTCTGCAAGAGAGCTATCCATGGATACACTGCTGCAGACGCTGTCTCTGCGGCTCCACACATCCCCACTGACTTCCTGTCCCTGGTCTTGGCGCTCAGATGCCGCGGCCTGGAGCACATCCTTGATGGAGGGGAACTGGCCCAGGGCCTCCACAGCAATCTCCTGGCCACCAACCACATAGGCAGCTCCCCGGGTGCCCACCTCATTCCCCAGAACACCACCAGTCCCACGGGCGGAGAGGCTGCTGTGTGAGGAGCTGTCGCTGTCATTTCCGTCAGCCTCTGACACACTGTCCCCAGTCAGGGAGGCGTTCTCGAGGTGGCCATCAGCCTCAGGAGACAGACTGATCTCGGACACAATGGAGGTACTCCTTCTGCTCTGCTTCAGGGAGCCCCTGCTAGAGTCAGCAGCTGGACCCAGGCCACCAGCGTCACCTGAACCTTCAGTCCTATAATCAGCCAGGGACCGGATTCTGCTTAATTTGGAACTTTTTTTCTCCTTTGCATGTGCCAGCATACCTAAGCTGCCCACCTTGGGTCCCCGAGGGACACTAGTGTGCAGGAAGGAGTACTCTGTTGTCAGAGCCACAGGACTGGCCCTTGGCAAGTGCTCTGGGTTTAACATGAGCTCAGGATCCAGTGTGCTGAAAGGTCTCATTTTTGTTGCAGGTTGACTAGACCTCTCTTGCTGGTGCTTCACTCGGTATTGTCTGAGTTGCTCTTCCAGCTGCTTCTGGGCCTGAAGTCGAACCTGCTCCTCTTCCTCAAGTGGCAGTGAAGATGTCGAGGAGCACAGTTGCGTTTCTTGCATGGGAAGACTGAGTCTGAGAGACTACAAAGCTTCTTTTCTAACACTGCCCTCAGCACTAGCTCCCTGAGACTTCCTTAGGTTGTCATGGAAACCAGCCACACCTGGAGAGGCATCAGGACCCACTGATGAGGTGGTGGGGGCGAGAGGCAGCAGAGGGTCTGGGAGCTGTGGTACAGGCCCATTCTGACAGAGGGTCCCCTGGTCGGGCCCACCAAGGCTTCTCCCTTCCTCAGAAGCTTTGCCAGCCTTGATGCTGGTACATTGAGCTCTGTCCCGCTGGTCAGGTGGCTCTAGCAAGCCCAGGGTCTGCAGGAGGGCCTTGGGGCAAGCTGAGGTGCCACTGTTGGCACTGTCCTCCAGAAGCCTGTCTTGCTTGGCCCACGTACTGTCCATGGTCAGGACAGCCCAAGCTGAGCTGACACCGAGGGCTACAAGTGACCCTGCGGTGCATTCGGTTTCTGCCATCAGCAACATTCCAGAGTTCTTGGGAAGGACCTCACTCTGTTTACCATTTTGGGGTGATTTAAAGTCTTATAAATGGCTTGAAGGCAAACCAAACAGTATCATGATACCCGGCACAGCCGACCCTGTGGCTTTGGCTAGACGTGGCCGCGCAAGGGGCGGGGCGGGGCGCGGCGGTGCGACGCCTCCCTGCAATGTTGTCTTTGAAGAAGGATGTTCATTGTAACAAATGACTAAGCAGTGGCTCTGTGCTAATTCCTGCCATGTATGCAATGGAAACTTTATTATCATAGCTAGAACTCAAGAGACATTTAGTTTGCTATGCTCTTTCACATTATTAAAATAGGCTCTGTTAGTATGTTCTGCATTTAAGAACACTTGACATACATGAATGCAACTAACTAACATTATCATGAACAGAGAACAGCCAGGAAGGATGGATTTTACTGAGCAGGACTCTACTAGTTTATAATAAACTAATCTTATAAGTAAAAGCTGTATCAAAGAGAAACTAAAATGTCGTAACACTGAAATTAAAGCTGAAAATGAGCTTATGGATTGGTGAGTGAGCTCATCAAATTGGACACTTACTATATTGATGAGTTTTCCATTTCTAGTTAGGTTTCTCTCGTCGTAAAACAAGTCAATTCCCAATGCTATTTAAAGCTAATCACCATTTTATCTTTTTGTTTTCTATTTATTTGCATTTATGACTTAAGGTATTATTTAAATGAACTTGAATCTTTAAGAACATATTTAATTTTAATATGAATAATAAAACTGGAATGAACTTAGTTTAACTACTGAAATTTACATTTTGTAAAATAACAGATATGCCTTCCAGAAGTGGGAAAGGAGGTGGAGATGGACAAGGGCAGCCTACACAACTTGTTATTTATTCTTGTGATAACACATTTTATACATTTTTCTATTGGTTTACATCCCATTGCAACTGGTGCCATATAAAATCCTGAATTTTTAATACTTTGTAAGAAATTGTGTTATAAAAAATCATACCCAGATCCAGATTAGTCATTGAACATCATAAAATGTTTGGGTTGGACTGAATGATTAATGTCCATCATCTTACTCCCAGAATCATTTTTCTTATAATCAATACTTTTGTTGATTCAAAGGGTGTTCAGATTCTGAATCTGCCTCTTACTTGATGTGTGGTCTAGAGAAAGAAAAGTCACTTAATCTGCTCTGTGCTTCAGATTCATCATCTGCAAGTCAGGAAAAATAATGGTACTGATGTTATTTGGGTTAAATTAAATAAACTATGAATATACTTAGTACAATGCCTATTTCCATCCAATTCTCATAATTTCCTATATGAAGATGATGATGTATGTAACATATAAATATCTACTTGAGTCTAAATTTTCTAACAAACAAATCAAAACCTTAAAAAATCCAGGACCAATTTTTCTATTATCTGTGATGTGTAATTAGGAAGGCAAAAATTGAAAATTTCACAAATGTTTGAATTAATACTAATTCTTAGTAAACATTTCTACGATCATACCCTTAAGGATTTAGAAAAATATTCTTTTCATATGATATATTGTTTGGGGAATTTGCAGAGAAAAAATTGATCTACTTTTAAATGGCTATAATTGAAATGAGTCAAAACTTTCAAAATTGGTTATGGTCACTTTTATACCATTAATGTCAAGTATCGTTTTAGTACAAATATTTGGATTTTTTGGGCTATTCCTTCTCCCCACTATAAATCCTAAGTCTTCAGGAGTGTATACTTCTAAGAACTGAACAGAATTCCTTAGATCCTGTGAAGTCAAATTGATGCATTTCTTTACACTTTAACAGTAATCAGAGACTGGAATATATGTGTCATCCAGATAGTATCACACTGGGGTAGCTATGCTACCTGGGTATAAGAATCAGAGACTTGAGTAACTACAAATAATTAAACGTTTTTTTTCAAGAGGATACTTGTTGATAGTAAAGCAAAACTAAACTTACTTGCCATGATTGTAGTAGAACCCACAAAAAGCTGAATTTGACTTAAAGGATGGCATGGTAAGCCAGTGGAGTCAGGCCTCCAGAAATCTTGGACAAAAAGCTTCTTTAGATTTGAAGGCCACTGCAGGGAGTAAAATAAGTACTGAAAATGGGAATCTTTACTCCAAAAGTCCACCACCGCCATGATCCTGCTACTGACATTTCTACTGTTCCTTCTAACCATCCTTCCTCTCTTTAAACTATCAACTACCTTCTTCTCCTTCAATTCTGTTTTCTCCTGGCTTCTTTTTATACTTCAGTTATTTATTCATGATTTTGGATCACTCACTACAGCCATCCTCAAATTTGTAAACTTTGATGTCTCTTCTCCCTGTCAACTATTTCATTCCCTGGATTTTGAGTTGAGTATAGAATGTGAATCTAGCTTTTTTTCATTTTTTTATTTGGTGCCTGGGATCATGAACCAGGGCCTTGTGCATTTTAGATAAGTCCTCTCCCACTGAGCTACAATCCCATCCCCTGAATATAATTTTTTATTTCATGTAAATTTTTTCCTCAAAAAGTTGTTTAAGCAAGTATGTAGGAGAAAGAGTTTAATCCTAGAACAGCATTTGAATGTGGCAGTCAAAATGATTAACCAGTTTCAGACTCATGGTTAACATGGTACATATCTCCTTTTCCAATTAAATCTATGTGAGCCCAACTTTTAGTGTACAGCCATAGTGTTCTAGCATTATTTTAGTGTCTAGCATTTATTAAGTTGAAATGAAAAATAAAAAAGTAAATGGAACAGGAAAGAAAAGAATGGAATAAAAATATTCTAGGACAAGAGAAAGAATATTTACCCTGTCTTTTCTATACTTCCATATATCATGATAACTAAATAGTCCTAATTAACAAAAAAATTCTTCTTGCAAAAAATTCTAACAAATATGGAAGTAACATCACAAAACCATAATTTTTCAGTCCCGAGTAAAATAACTGATTCTGACATTATCAATAAATGAAGCCATTAGTGGAAAGGATGATGGAAAACTTTGAAATGGAGAGGTCAGTTGTCAGCACTGATCAATCCTAACCTGAAATCGGGAAAAACAAGATTAACTATATTACCTGATGTGACAGGGTTTAAGTACATGGAGTCACCAGGAAGAAGTATTCTTAAAAAAAAAAAAAAAAAAAAAGAGAAAAAGGAAAAGAAAAGAAAGGAAGAAAAAAACCCTAAAAGTTAGCCTCTAAAGTTAGTGTTCAACTATAAGAAGTGCTGAATATGCAGGAACAAGGTAAACAAGGAGGTAAAAAGAATAATCCAGAAAGTGGCATATTCTAGAGGACAGTGAACATAGCTTCTTCAAGCAGTCAATGAATGGACACAAGAAACGTGAATTGGAAACATTGAGACCTGTGACCCATAATAACCACATGCAATGTGTAGACATGAGTCCTGATTGAAGTCAAATATAAAAAGGTATTTTTGATGAAAACTGGGGACATTTGATTACCAAATAGGAAATAGTACCAAGGGGCATTTAACTATGAAACAGGGATTATGCAATAACAACATTATCATTATCAGTTGTGATGTGATATTGTGATTTGCAAAAAAATTAGCCATGATTTTTAGAGATAAATTCTGAAGTATGGAGAAATTAAATGAAATATGTCTTGAGTTTTGTTTAAATATTTCAGAAAAAAACTAAAATCGAGAGTATATTTGAAAAAATTGACAAAATTTGATAATTGTTGAATTTAAGAGATAAATATATGATGTTCTTTTGTACAGTTCTCTATACTTTTTAGTATGATAAACACTTTTTTAACATTTTAATATAAAAATAATTTAGGAAAGCCATAGGGCAAAAAAGAAATCAATAAATTTACTACTCTGAACAACATTATTTCCAAAACAGAAAGAACACAATGAAAATTCCTGATCAAAATAACATACATGACCCTCTCTCACCACAATAAATGAAACACATTACCTTTTAAAATATATAGTTTGAAAAGAATAATCTGTTTTTTTCCATAACCCCAAGAAAATAAAAGCAGTATACTTCTTTGTAAATGGAATAGTAAGTCTTTTAAAATTTGTCCATTTTCTACTCAATGCATTGGATACACTAATATATATTTTTAAAGCAGAATAAAAATAAGCTACAATTTCACTGTATGTACACTTTTGAAGGAAGATGAAAGGAAACCACAGATAGTACAATGAGCACGGTAAAGGGATAACTGAATGGATGAAATATGTTTTGGCTTATATTTTGATAAGGATTATAAAAACAAATTAAAATTGTAATACTTTAAATGAAGTAAGAGTAAAATTTTATGAGTATTTAAGAAGAAATATTATTTCTGTAGGCATATACAGTAAAGTGCTCTTATATTATGTATTTAATTGACATCAATGTAAAATGCTTTCATATCTAAGTATACAATTGCTTCCTGCATTTAACACTTAACTATCACATAGGTAATTAAATCTCTATAATTGCACAAAACTCAACTCAAAATGGATCAAGGTCCTATGAATTAGACCAGATATCCTGCACCAAATAGATGAAAATGTAGGCCCAAATCTTCATCATGTTGGCTTAAGACCAAACATCCTTAACACGACTCCCAAAGCACAAAAAATAAAAGCAAGAATCAAAAGATGGGATGGATTCAAACTAAAATCTTTTTCCCAGCAAAGGAAACAATTATGTGAAGACAGAACCTACAAAGTGGGAGAAAATATTTACCACATGCACATCAGATAGAGCACTAATCAGAATTTATAAAGAACTCAAAAAACTTGACACCAAAAATACAAAGAAACAAATCAATAAATTGGCTAAAGAACTGAACAGACACTTCACAGAGGAAGATATATAAGTTATCAACAAATATATTAAAAAATGTTCATCATCTCTAGTAATTAGGTAAATGCAAATCAAAACTATCCTAATATTTCATCTCACTCCAATTAGAATGGCTATTACCAAGAACACAAGCAACCATAGGTGTTGGCGAGAATGTAAGGAAAAAACACACTCATACGTTGCTGATCAAGTTGCAAATTGGAGTAGCTACTCTGGAAAGCAGTATGGCGATTCCTCAGAAAATCTGAAATGAACCCACCATTTGACCCAGCTAATCCATTCCTGGGTCTGTACCCAAGGGACTTCAAATCAGCAAACTACATTGATGCAGCCACATCAATATTTATAGCCGATAAATTCACAATTACTAGATTGTGGAACCAAACTAGATGCCCTTCAATAGATGAATGGATAAAGAAACTGTGGTATATATACACAATGGAATATTACTCAGTCATAAAGAAGGATAAATTTATGGCATTTGCAGGGAAATGGGTTGAGCTGGACAATATCATGCTGAGTGAGATAAGCCAATCCCAAAAAACCAAAGGAAGAATGTTTTCTTTGATAGCTTGATAGATGGATACTGATATGTGATGGTGGAGGGAGGGCATAAGTGAGGAATGGAGGATCTTTGGATTGTATAGTGGGAAATGAGGGGAGGGGAGGGGTGGGGGAAGAAAAGATTGTGAAATGTGACAAATATCATTACAA